>NW_028175289.1:0-124350 GCF_965226575.1 Pagrus pagrus | reverse complement strand
AGAGCGAGAGGAGGCTGTTTTAGCACTGTACAGTCGCCTAAGGCTGAAAAGTGGCTTATGTGAAAAATGAGCGTTTCAGAGCGAGAGGAGGCTGTTTTTGCACTAAGCTGCATTTCACTGAAAAAAGGTCTTTCAACCAGGTTTACTAGCCTGAACTGCATGAATTTGGATCTTCTTCATGGCAAAGGAGTTTTTACCTGGAATTTCATTCATTAAAGGTGAAAAGTGGCTTATGTGAAAAATGAGCGTTTCAGAGCGAGAGCAGCCTGTTTTTGCACTAAGCTGCATTTCACTGAAAAAAGGTCTTTCAAACAGGTTTACTAGCCTGAACTTGTTGAATTTGGATCTTCTTCATGGCAAAGGAGTTTTTACCTGGAATTTAATTCATTAAGGCTGAAAAGTGGGTTATGTGAAAAATGAGCGTTTCAGAGCGATAGGAGGCTGTTTTAGCACTGTACAGTCGCCTAAGGCTGAAAAGTGGCTTATGTGAAAAATGAGCGTTTCAGAGCGAGAGCAGCCTGTTTTTGCACTAAGCTGCATTTCACTGAAAAAAGGTCTTTCAACCAGGTTTACTAGCCTGAACTGGATGAATTTGGATCTTCTTCATGGCAAAGGAGTTTTTACCTGGAATTTCATTCATTAAAGGTGAAAAGTGGCTTATGTCAAAAATGAGCGTTTCAGAGCGATTGGAGGCTGTTTTAGCGCTGAAAAGTGGCTTATGTGAAAAATGAGCGTTTCAGAGCGAGAGCAGCCTGTTTTTGCACTAAGCTGCATTTCACTGAAAAAAGGTCTTTCAAACAGGTTTACTAGCCTGAACTGGTTGAATTTGGATCTTCTTCATGGCAAAGGAGTTTTTACCTGGAATTTCATTCATTAAAGGTGAAAAGTGGCTTATGTCAAAAATGAGCGTTTCAGAGCGATTGGAGGCTGTTTTAGCGCTGAAAAGTGGCTTATGTGAAAAATGAGCGTTTCAGAGCGAGAGCAGCCTGTTTTTGCACTAAGCTGCATTTCACTGAAAAAAGGTCTTTCAAACAGGTTTACTAGCCTGAACTGGTTGAATTTGGATCTTCTTCATGGCAAAGGAGTTTTTACCTGGAATTTCATTCATTAAAGGTGAAAAGTGGCTTATGTCAAAAATGAGCGTTTCAGAGCGATTGGAGGCTGTTTTAGCGCTGAAAAGTGGCTTATGTGAAAAATGAGCGTTTCAGAGCGAGAGCAGCCTGTTTTTGCACTAAGCTGCATTTCACTGAAAAAAGGTCTTTCAAACAGGTTTACTAGCCTGAACTGGTTGAATTTGGATCTTCTTCATGGCAAAGGAGTTTTTACCTGGAATTTCATTAATTAAAGGTGAAAAGTGGCTTATGTCAAAAATGAGCGTTTCAGAGCGATTGGAGGCTGTTTTAGCGCTGAAAAGTGGCTTATGTGAAAAATGAGCGTTTCAGAGCGAGAGCAGCCTGTTTTTGCACTAAGCTGCATTTCACTGAAAAAAGGTCTTTCAAACAGGTTTACTAGCCTGAACTGGTTGAATTTGGATCTTCTTCATGGCAAAGGAGTTTTTACCTGGAATTTCATTCATTAAAGGTGAAAAGTGGCTTATGTCAAAAATGAGCGTTTCAGAGCGATTGGAGGCTGTTTTAGCACTGTACAGTCGCCTAAGGCTGAAAAGTGGCTTATGTGAAAAATGAGCGTTTCAGAGCGAGAGCAGCCTGTTTTTGCACTAAGCTGCATTTCACTGAAAAAAGGTCTTTCAAACAGGTTTACTAGCCTGAACTTGTTGAATTTGGATCTTCTTCATGGCAAAGGAGTTTTTACCTGGAATTTAATTCATTAAGGCTGAAAAGTGGGTTATGTCAAAAATTAGCGTTTCAGAGCGATAGGAGGCTGTTTTAGCACTGTACAGTCGCCTAAGGCTGAAAAGTGGCTTATGTGAAAAATGAGCGTTTCAGAGCGAGAGCAGCCTGTTTTTGCACTAAGCTGCATTTCACTGAAAAAAGGTCTTTCAAACAGGTTTACTAGCCTGAACTGGTTGAATTTGGATCTTCTTCATGGCAAAGGAGTTTTTACCTGGAATTTCATTCATTAAAGGTGAAAAGTGGCTTATGTCAAAAATGAGCGTTTCAGAGCGATTGGAGGCTGTTTTAGCGCTGAAAAGTGGCTTATGTGAAAAATGAGCGTTTCAGAGCGAGAGCAGCCTGTTTTTGCACTAAGCTGCATTTCACTGAAAAAAGGTCTTTCAAACAGGTTTACTAGCCTGAACTGGTTGAATTTGGATCTTCTTCATGGCAAAGGAGTTTTTACCTGGAATTTCATTCATTAAAGGTGAAAAGTGGCTTATGTCAAAAATGAGCGTTTCAGAGCGATTGGAGGCTGTTTTAGCACTGTACAGTCGCCTAAGGCTGAAAAGTGGCTTATGTCAAAAATGAGCGTTTCAGAGCGATTGGAGGCTGTTTTAGCGCTGAAAAGTGGCTTATGTGAAAAATGAGCGTTTCAGAGCGAGAGCAGCCTGTTTTTGCACTAAGCTGCATTTCACTGAAAAAAGGTCTTTCAAACAGGTTTACTAGCCTGAACTTGTTGAATTTGGATCTTCTTCATGGCAAAGGAGTTTTTACCTGGAATTTAATTCATTAAGGCTGAAAAGTGGGTTATGTCAAAAATGAGCGTTTCAGAGCGATAGGAGGCTGTTTTAGCACTGTACAGTCGCCTAAGGCTGAAAAGTGGCTTATGTGAAAAATGAGCGTTTCAGAGCGAGAGGAGGCTGTTTTTGCACTGTACAGTCGCCTATAAGGCTGAAAAGTGGCTTATGTGAAAAATGAGCGTTTCAGAGCGAGAGCAGCCTGTTTTTGCACTAAGCTGCATTTCACTGAAAAAAGGTCTTTCAACCAGGTTTACTAGCCTGAACTGCATGAATTTGGATCTTCTTCATGGCAAAGGAGTTTTTACCTGGAATTTCATTCATTAAAGGTGAAAAGTGGCTTATGTCAAAAATGAGCGTTTCAGAGCGATTGGAGGCTGTTTTAGCGCTGAAAAGTGGCTTATGTGAAAAATGAGCGTTTCAGAGCGAGAGCAGCCTGTTTTTGCACTAAGCTGCATTTCACTGAAAAAAGGTCTTTCAAACAGGTTTACTAGCCTGAACTTGTTGAATTTGGATCTTCTTCATGGCAAAGGAGTTTTTACCTGGAATTTAATTCATTAAGGCTGAAAAGTGGGTTATGTGAAAAATGAGCGTTTCAGAGCGATAGGAGGCTGTTTTAGCACTGTACAGTCGCCTAAGGCTGAAAAGTGGCTTATGTGAAAAATGAGCGTTTCAGAGCGAGAGCAGCCTGTTTTTGCACTAAGCTGCATTTCACTGAAAAAAGGTCTTTCAACCAGGTTTACTAGCCTGAACTGGATGAATTTGGATCTTCTTCATGGCAAAGGAGTTTTTACCTGGAATTTCATTCATTAAAGGTGAAAAGTGGCTTATGTCAAAAATGAGCGTTTCAGAGCGATTGGAGGCTGTTTTAGCACTGTACAGTCGCCTAAGGCTGAAAAGTGGCTTATGTCAAAAATGAGCGTTTCAGAGCGATTGGAGGCTGTTTTAGCGCTGAAAAGTGGCTTATGTGAAAAATGAGCGTTTCAGAGCGAGAGCAGCCTGTTTTTGCACTAAGCTGCATTTCACTGAAAAAAGGTCTTTCAAACAGGTTTACTAGCCTGAACTGGTTGAATTTGGATCTTCTTCATGGCAAAGGAGTTTTTACCTGGAATTTAATTCATTAAAGGAGAAAAGTGTCTTATGTCAAAAATGAGCGTTTCAGAGCGATTGGAGGCTGTTTTAGCACTGTACAGTCGCCTAAGGCTGAAAAGTGGCTTATGTGAAAAATGAGCGTTTCAGAGCGAGAGCAGCCTGTTTTTGCACTAAGCTGCATTTCACTGAAAAAAGGTCTTTCAAACAGGTTTACTAGCCTGAACTTGTTGAATTTGGATCTTCTTCATGGCAAAGAAGTTTTTACCTGGAATTTAATTCATTAAGGCTGAAAAGTGGGTTATGTCAAAAATGAGCGTTTCAGAGCGATAGGAGGCTGTTTTAGCACTGTACAGTCTCCTAAGGCTGAAAAGTGGCTTATGTGAAAAATGAGCGTTTCAGAGCGAGAGCAGCCTGTTTTTGCACTAAGCTGCATTTCACTGAAAAAAGGTCTTTCAAACAGGTTTACTAGCCTGAACTGGTTGAATTTGGATTTTCTTCATGGCAAAGGAGTTTTTACCTGGAATTTCATTCATTAAAGGTGAAAAGTGGCTTATGTCAAAAATGAGCGTTTCAGAGCGATTGGAGGCTGTTTTAGCACTGTACAGTCGCCTAAGGCTGAAAAGTGGCTTATGTCAAAAATGAGCGTTTCAGAGCGATTGGAGGCTGTTTTAGCGCTGAAAAGTGGCTTATGTGAAAAATGAGCGTTTCAGAGCGAGAGCAGCCTGTTTTTGCACTAAGCTGCATTTCACTGAAAAAAGGTCTTTCAAGCAGGTTTACTAGCCTGAACTGGTTGAATTTGGATCTTCTTCATGGCAAATGAGTTTTTACCTGGAATTTAATTCATTAAGGCTGAAAAGTGGGTTATGTGAAAAATGAGCGTTTCAGAGCGAGAGGAGGCTGTTTTAGCACTGTACAGTCGCCTAAGGCTGAAAAGTGGCTTATGTGAAAAATGAGCGTTTCAGAGCGAGAGGAGGCTGTTTTAGCACTGTACAGTCGCCTAAGGCTGAAAAGTGGCTTATGTGAAAAATGAGCGTTTCAGAGCGAGAGGAGGCTGTTTTTGCACTAAGCTGCATTTCACTGAAAAAAGGTCTTTCAACCAGGTTTACTAGCCTGAACTGCATGAATTTGGATCTTCTTCATGGCAAAGGAGTTTTTACCTGGAATTTCATTCATTAAAGGTGAAAAGTGGCTTATGTGAAAAATGAGCGTTTCAGAGCGAGAGCAGCCTGTTTTTGCACTAAGCTGCATTTCACTGAAAAAAGGTCTTTCAAACAGGTTTACTAGCCTGAACTTGTTGAATTTGGATCTTCTTCATGGCAAAGGAGTTTTTACCTGGAATTTAATTCATTAAGGCTGAAAAGTGGGTTATGTGAAAAATGAGCGTTTCAGAGCGATAGGAGGCTGTTTTAGCACTGTACAGTCGCCTAAGGCTGAAAAGTGGCTTATGTGAAAAATGAGCGTTTCAGAGCGAGAGCAGCCTGTTTTTGCACTAAGCTGCATTTCACTGAAAAAAGGTCTTTCAACCAGGTTTACTAGCCTGAACTGGATGAATTTGGATCTTCTTCATGGCAAAGGAGTTTTTACCTGGAATTTCATTCATTAAAGGTGAAAAGTGGCTTATGTCAAAAATGAGCGTTTCAGAGCGATTGGAGGCTGTTTTAGCGCTGAAAAGTGGCTTATGTGAAAAATGAGCGTTTCAGAGCGAGAGCAGCCTGTTTTTGCACTAAGCTGCATTTCACTGAAAAAAGGTCTTTCAAACAGGTTTACTAGCCTGAACTGGTTGAATTTGGATCTTCTTCATGGCAAAGGAGTTTTTACCTGGAATTTCATTCATTAAAGGTGAAAAGTGGCTTATGTCAAAAATGAGCGTTTCAGAGCGATTGGAGGCTGTTTTAGCGCTGAAAAGTGGCTTATGTGAAAAATGAGCGTTTCAGAGCGAGAGCAGCCTGTTTTTGCACTAAGCTGCATTTCACTGAAAAAAGGTCTTTCAACCAGGTTTACTAGCCTGAACTGGATGAATTTGGATCTTCTTCATGGCAAAGGAGTTTTTACCTGGAATTTCATTCATTAAAGGTGAAAAGTGGCTTATGTCAAAAATGAGCGTTTCAGAGCGATTGGAGGCTGTTTTAGCGCTGAAAAGTGGCTTATGTGAAAAATGAGCGTTTCAGAGCGAGAGCAGCCTGTTTTTGCACTAAGCTGCATTTCACTGAAAAAAGGTCTTTCAACCAGGTTTACTAGCCTGAACTGCATGAATTTGGATCTTCTTCATGGCAAAGGAGTTTTTACCTGGAATTTCATTCATTAAAGGTGAAAAGTGGCTTATGTCAAAAATGAGCGTTTCAGAGCGATTGGAGGCTGTTTTAGCGCTGAAAAGTGGCTTATGTGAAAAATGAGCGTTTCAGAGCGAGAGCAGCCTGTTTTTGCACTAAGCTGCATTTCACTGAAAAAAGGTCTTTCAACCAGGTTTACTAGCCTGAACTGCATGAATTTGGATCTTCTTCATGGCAAAGGAGTTTTTACCTGGAATTTCATTCATTAAAGGTGAAAAGTGGCTTATGTCAAAAATGAGCGTTTCAGAGCGATTGGAGGCTGTTTTAGCACTGTACAGTCGCCTAAGGCTGAAAAGTGGCTTATGTCAAAAATGAGCGTTTCAGAGCGATTGGAGGCTGTTTTAGCGCTGAAAAGTGGCTTATGTGAAAAATGAGCGTTTCAGAGCGAGAGCAGCCTGTTTTTGCACTAAGCTGCATTTCACTGAAAAAAGGTCTTTCAAACAGGTTTACTAGCCTGAACTGGTTGAATTTGGATCTTCTTCATGGCAAAGGAGTTTTTACCTGGAATTTCATTCATTAAAGGTGAAAAGTGGCTTATGTCAAAAATGAGCGTTTCAGAGCGATTGGAGGCTGTTTTAGCGCTGAAAAGTGGCTTATGTGAAAAATGAGCGTTTCAGAGCGAGAGCAGCCTGTTTTTGCACTAAGCTGCATTTCACTGAAAAAAGGTCTTTCAAACAGGTTTACTAGCCTGAACTGGTTGAATTTGGATCTTCTTCATGGCAAAGGAGTTTTTACCTGGAATTTAATTCATTAAAGGAGAAAAGTGGCTTATGTCAAAAATGAGCGTTTCAGAGCGATTGGAGGCTGTTTTAGCACTGTACAGTCGCCTAAGGCTGAAAAGTGGCTTATGTGAAAAATGAGCGTTTCAGAGCGAGAGCAGCCTGTTTTTGCACTAAGCTGCATTTCACTGAAAAAAGGTCTTTCAAACAGGTTTACTAGCCTGAACTGGTTGAATTTGGATCTTCTTCATGGCAAAGGAGTTTTTACCTGGAATTTCATTCATTAAAGGTGAAAAGTGGCTTATGTCAAAAATGAGCGTTTCAGAGCGATTGGAGGCTGTTTTAGCACTGTACAGTCGCCTAAGGCTGAAAAGTGGCTTATGTGAAAAATGAGCGTTTCAGAGCGAGAGCAGCCTGTTTTTGCACTAAGCTGCATTTCACTGAAAAAAGGTCTTTCAAACAGGTTTACTAGCCTGAACTGGTTGAATTTGGATCTTCTTCATGGCAAAGGAGTTTTTACCTGGAATTTCATTCATTAAAGGTGAAAAGTGGCTTATGTCAAAAATGAGCGTTTCCGAGCGATTGGAGGCTGTTTTAGCACTGTACAGTCGCCTAAGGCTGAAAAGTGGCTTATGTGAAAAATGAGCGTTTCAGAGCGAGAGCAGCCTGTTTTGGCACTAAGCTGCATTTCACTGAAAAAAGGTCTTTCAAACAGGTTTACTAGCCTGAACTTGTTGAATTTGGATCTTCTTCATGGCAAAGGAGTTTTTACCTGGAATTTAATTCATTAAGGCTGAAAAGTGGGTTATGTCAAAAATGAGCGTTTCAGAGCGATAGGAGGCTGTTTTAGCACTGTACAGTCTCCTAAGGCTGAAAAGTGGCTTATGTGAAAAATGAGCGTTTCAGAGCGAGAGCAGCCTGTTTTTGCACTAAGCTGCATTTCACTGAAAAAAGGTCTTTCAAACAGGTTTACTAGCCTGAACTTGTTGAATTTGGATCTTCTTCATGGCAAAGGAGTTTTTACCTGGAATTTCATTCATTAAAGGTGAAAAGTGGCTTATGTCAAAAATGAGCGTTTCAGAGCGATTGGAGGCTGTTTTAGCGCTGAAAAGTGGCTTATGTGAAAAATGAGCGTTTCAGAGCGAGAGCAGCCTGTTTTTGCACTAAGCTGCATTTCACTGAAAAAAGGTCTTTCAAACAGGTTTACTAGCCTGAACTTGTTGAATTTGGATCTTCTTCATGGCAAAGGAGTTTTTACCTGGAATTTCATTCATTAAAGGTGAAAAGTGGCTTATGTCAAAAATGAGCGTTTCAGAGCGATAGGAGGCTGTTTTAGCACTGTACAGTCTCCTAAGGCTGAAAAGTGGCTTATGTGAAAAATGAGCGTTTCAGAGCGAGAGCAGCCTGTTTTTGCACTAAGCTGCATTTCACTGAAAAAAGGTCTTTCAAACAGGTTTACTAGCCTGAACTGGTTGAATTTGGATCTTCTTCATGGCAAAGGAGTTTTTACCTGGAATTTCATTCATTAAAGGTGAAAAGTGGCTTATGTCAAAAATGAGCGTTTCAGAGCGATTGGAGGCTGTTTTAGCGCTGAAAAGTGGCTTATGTGAAAAATGAGCGTTTCAGAGCGAGAGCAGCCTGTTTTTGCACTAAGCTGCATTTCACTGAAAAAAGGTCTTTCAAACAGGTTTACTAGCCTGAACTGGTTGAATTTGGATCTTCTTCATGGCAAAGGAGTTTTTACCTGGAATTTCATTCATTAAAGGTGAAAAGTGGCTTATGTCAAAAATGAGCGTTTCAGAGCGATTGGAGGCTGTTTTAGCGCTGAAAAGTGGCTTATGTGAAAAATGAGCGTTTCAGAGCGAGAGCAGCCTGTTTTTGCACTAAGCTGCATTTCACTGAAAAAAGGTCTTTCAAACAGGTTTACTAGCCTGAACTTGTTGAATTTGGATCTTCTTCATGGCAAAGGAGTTTTTACCTGGAATTTCATTCATTAAAGGTGAAAAGTGGCTTATGTCAAAAATGAGCGTTTCAGAGCGATTGGAGGCTGTTTTAGCACTGTACAGTCGCCTAAGGCTGAAAAGTGGCTTATGTCAAAAATGAGCGTTTCAGAGCGATTGGAGGCTGTTTTAGCGCTGAAAAGTGGCTTATGTGAAAAATGAGCGTTTCAGAGCGAGAGCAGCCTGTTTTTGCACTAAGCTGCATTTCACTGAAAAAAGGTCTTTCAAACAGGTTTACTAGCCTGAACTTGTTGAATTTGGATCTTCTTCATGGCAAAGGAGTTTTTACCTGGAATTTCATTCATTAAAGGTGAAAAGTGGCTTATGTCAAAAATGAGCGTTTCAGAGCGATTGGAGGCTGTTTTAGCACTGTACAGTCGCCTAAGGCTGAAAAGTGGCTTATGTCAAAAATGAGCGTTTCAGAGCGATTGGAGGCTGTTTTAGCGCTGAAATGTGGCTTATGTGAAAAATGAGCGTTTCAGAGCGAGAGCAGCCTGTTTTTGCACTAAGCTGCATTTCACTGAAAAAAGGTCTTTCAAACAGGTTTACTAGCCTGAACTTGTTGAATTTGGATCTTCTTCATGGCAAAGGAGTTTTTACCTGGAATTTCATTCATTAAAGGTGAAAAGTGGCTTATGTCAAAAATGAGCGTTTCAGAGCGATTGGAGGCTGTTTTAGCGCTGAAAAGTGGCTTATGTGAAAAATGAGCGTTTCAGAGCGAGAGCAGCCTGTTTTTGCACTAAGCTGCATTTCACTGAAAAAAGGTCTTTCAAACAGGTTTACTTGCCTGAACTTGTTGAATTTGGATCTTCTTCATGGCAAAGGAGTTTTTACCTGGAATTTAATTCATTAAGGCTGAAAAGTGGCTTATGTGAAAAATGAGCGTTTCAGAGCGAGAGGAGGCTGTTTTAGCACTGTACAGTCGCCTAAGGCTGAAAAGTGGCTTATGTGAAAAATGAGCGTTTCAGAGCGAGAGGAGGCTGTTTTAGCACTGTACAGTCGCCTAAGGCTGAAAAGTGGCTTATGTGAAAAATGAGCGTTTCAGAGCGAGAGGAGGCTGTTTTAGCACTGTACAGTCGCCTAAGGCTGAAAAGTGGCTTATGTGAAAAATGAGCGTTTCAGAGCGAGAGCAGCCTGTTTTTGCACTAAGCTGCATTTCACTGAAAAAAGGTCTTTCAAACAGGTTTACTAGCCTGAACTGGATGAATTTGGATCTTCTTCATGGCAAAGGAGTTTTTTCCTGGAATTTCATTCATTAAAGGTGAAAAGTGGCTTATGTCAAAAATGAGCGTTTCAGAGCGATTGGAGGCTGTTTTAGCGCTGAAAAGTGGCTTATGTGAAAAATGAGCGTTTCAGAGCGAGAGCAGCCTGTTTTTGCACTAATCTGCATTTCACTGAAAAAAGGTCTTTCAAACAGGTTTACTAGCCTGAACTGGTTGAATTTGGATCTTCTTCATGGCAAATGAGTTTTTACCTGGAATTTAATTCATTAAGGCTGAAAAGTGGGTTATGTCAAAAATGAGCGTTTCAGAGCGATAGAAGGCTGTTTTAGCACTGTACAGTCGCCTAAGGCTGAAAAGTGGCTTATGTGAAAAATGAGCGTTTCAGAGCGAGAGGAGGCTGTTTTTGCACTGTACAGTCGCCTATAAGGCTGAAAAGTGGCTTATGTGAAAAATGAGCGTTTCAGAGCGAGAGCAGCCTGTTTTTGCACTAAGCTGCATTTCACTGAAAAAAGGTCTTTCAAACAGGTTTACTAGCCTGAACTTGTTGAATTTGGATCTTCTTCATGGCAAAGGAGTTTTTACCTGGAATTTAATTCATTAAGGCTGAAAAGTGGGTTATGTCAAAAATGAGCGTTTCAGAGCGATAGGAGGCTGTTTTAGCACTGTACAGTCTCCTAAGGCTGAAAAGTGGCTTATGTGAAAAATGAGCGTTTCAGAGCGAGAGCAGCCTGTTTTTGCACTAAGCTGCATTTCACTGAAAAAAGGTCTTTCAAACAGGTTTACTTGCCTGAACTTGTTGAATTTGGATCTTCTTCATGGCAAAGGAGTTTTTACCTGGAATTTAATTCATTAAGGCTGAAAAGTGGGTTATGTCAAAAATGAGCGTTTCAGAGCGATAGGAGGCTGTTTTAGCACTGTACAGTCGCCTAAGGCTGAAAAGTGGCTTATGTGAAAAATGAGCGTTTCAGAGCGAGAGGAGGCTGTTTTAGCACTGTACAGTCGCCTAAGGCTGAAAAGTGGCTTATGTGAAAAATGAGCGTTTCAGAGCGAGAGGAGGCTGTTTTTGCACTAAGCTGCATTTCACTGAAAAAAGGTCTTTCAACCAGGTTTACTAGCCTGAACTGCATGAATTTGGATCTTCTTCATGGCAAAGGAGTTTTTACCTGGAATTTCATTCATTAAAGGTGAAAAGTGGCTTATGTCAAAAATGAGCGTTTCAGAGCGATTGGAGGCTGTTTTAGCGCTGAAAAGTGGCTTATGTGAAAAATGAGCGTTTCAGAGCGAGAGCAGCCTGTTTTTGCACTAAGCTGCATTTCACTGAAAAAAGGTCTTTCAAACAGGTTTACTAGCCTGAACTGGTTGAATTTGGATCTTCTTCATGGCAAAGGAGTTTTTACCTGGAATTTCATTCATTAAAGGTGAAAAGTGGCTTATGTAAAAAATGAGCGTTTCAGAGCGATTGGAGGCTGTTTTAGCGCTGAAAAGTGGCTTATGTGAAAAATGAGCGTTTCAGAGCGAGAGCAGCCTGTTTTTGCACTAAGCTGCATTTCACTGAAAAAAGGTCTTTCAAACAGGTTTACTTGCCTGAACTTGTTGAATTTGGATCTTCTTCATGGCAA
The DNA here is from genome assembly GCF_965226575.1 of Pagrus pagrus. Taxonomy (NCBI): domain Eukaryota; kingdom Metazoa; phylum Chordata; class Actinopteri; order Spariformes; family Sparidae; genus Pagrus; species Pagrus pagrus. The sequence goes on along the minus strand of NW_028175289.1, from coordinate 112,735 downwards.
AGGAGTTTTTACCTGGAATTTCATTCATTAAAGGTGAAAAGTGGCTTATGTCAAAAATGAGCGTTTCAGAGCGATTGGAGGCTGTTTTAGCGCTGAAAAGTGGCTTATGTGAAAAATGAGCGTTTCAGAGCGAGAGCAGCCTGTTTTTGCACTAAGCTGCATTTCACTGAAAAAAGGTCTTTCAAACAGGTTTACTTGCCTGAACTTGTTGAATTTGGATCTTCTTCATGGCAAAGGAGTTTTTACCTGGAATTTCATTCATTAAAGGTGAAAAGTGGCTTATGTCAAAAATGAGCGTTTCAGAGCGATTGGAGGCTGTTTTAGCGCTGAAAAGTGGCTTATGTGAAAAATGAGCGTTTCAGAGCGAGAGCAGCCTGTTTTTGCACTAAGCTGCATTTCACTGAAAAAAGGTCTTTCAAACAGGTTTACTAGCCTGAACTTGTTGAATTTGGATCTTCTTCATGGCAAAGGAGTTTTTACCTGGAATTTCATTCATTAAAGGTGAAAAGTGGCTTATGTCAAAAATGAGCGTTTCAGAGCGATTGGAGGCTGTTTTAGCACTGTACAGTCGCCTAAGGCTGAAAAGTGGCTTATGTCAAAAATGAGCGTTTCAGAGCGATTGGAGGCTGTTTTAGCGCTGAAAAGTGGCTTATGTGAAAAATGAGCGTTTCAGAGCGAGAGCAGCCTGTTTTTGCACTAAGCTGCATTTCACTGAAAAAAGGTCTTTCAAACAGGTTTACTAGCCTGAACTTGTTGAATTTGGATCTTCTTCATGGCAAAGGAGTTTTTACCTGGAATTTCATTCATTAAAGGTGAAAAGTGGCTTATGTCAAAAATGAGCGTTTCAGAGCGATTGGAGGCTGTTTTAGCACTGTACAGTCGCCTAAGGCTGAAAAGTGGCTTATGTCAAAAATGAGCGTTTCAGAGCGATTGGAGGCTGTTTTAGCGCTGAAAAGTGGCTTATGTGAAAAATGAGCGTTTCAGAGCGAGAGCAGCCTGTTTTTGCACTAAGCTGCATTTCACTGAAAAAAGGTCTTTCAAACAGGTTTACTAGCCTGAACTTGTTGAATTTGGATCTTCTTCATGGCAAAGGAGTTTTTACCTGGAATTTCATTCATTAAAGGTGAAAAGTGGCTTATGTCAAAAATGAGCGTTTCAGAGCGATTGGAGGCTGTTTTAGCACTGTACAGTCGCCTAAGGCTGAAAAGTGGCTTATGTCAAAAATGAGCGTTTCAGAGCGATTGGAGGCTGTTTTAGCGCTGAAATGTGGCTTATGTGAAAAATGAGCGTTTCAGAGCGAGAGCAGCCTGTTTTTGCACTAAGCTGCATTTCACTGAAAAAAGGTCTTTCAAACAGGTTTACTAGCCTGAACTGGATGAATTTGGATCTTCTTCATGGCAAAGGAGTTTTTTCCTGGAATTTCATTCATTAAAGGTGAAAAGTGGCTTATGTCAAAAATGAGCGTTTCAGAGCGATTGGAGGCTGTTTTAGCGCTGAAAAGTGGCTTATGTGAAAAATGAGCGTTTCAGAGCGAGAGCAGCCTGTTTTTGCACTAATCTGCATTTCACTGAAAAAAGGTCTTTCAAACAGGTTTACTAGCCTGAACTGGTTGAATTTGGATCTTCTTCATGGCAAATGAGTTTTTACCTGGAATTTAATTCATTAAGGCTGAAAAGTGGGTTATGTCAAAAATGAGCGTTTCAGAGCGATAGAAGGCTGTTTTAGCACTGTACAGTCGCCTAAGGCTGAAAAGTGGCTTATGTGAAAAATGAGCGTTTCAGAGCGAGAGGAGGCTGTTTTTGCACTGTACAGTCGCCTATAAGGCTGAAAAGTGGCTTATGTGAAAAATGAGCGTTTCAGAGCGAGAGCAGCCTGTTTTTGCACTAAGCTGCATTTCACTGAAAAAAGGTCTTTCAAACAGGTTTACTAGCCTGAACTTGTTGAATTTGGATCTTCTTCATGGCAAAGGAGTTTTTACCTGGAATTTAATTCATTAAGGCTGAAAAGTGGGTTATGTCAAAAATGAGCGTTTCAGAGCGATAGGAGGCTGTTTTAGCACTGTACAGTCTCCTAAGGCTGAAAAGTGGCTTATGTGAAAAATGAGCGTTTCAGAGCGAGAGCAGCCTGTTTTTGCACTAAGCTGCATTTCACTGAAAAAAGGTCTTTCAAACAGGTTTACTTGCCTGAACTTGTTGAATTTGGATCTTCTTCATGGCAAAGGAGTTTTTACCTGGAATTTAATTCATTAAGGCTGAAAAGTGGGTTATGTCAAAAATGAGCGTTTCAGAGCGATAGGAGGCTGTTTTAGCACTGTACAGTCGCCTAAGGCTGAAAAGTGGCTTATGTGAAAAATGAGCGTTTCAGAGCGAGAGGAGGCTGTTTTAGCACTGTACAGTCGCCTAAGGCTGAAAAGTGGCTTATGTGAAAAATGAGCGTTTCAGAGCGAGAGGAGGCTGTTTTTGCACTAAGCTGCATTTCACTGAAAAAAGGTCTTTCAACCAGGTTTACTAGCCTGAACTGCATGAATTTGGATCTTCTTCATGGCAAAGGAGTTTTTACCTGGAATTTCATTCATTAAAGGTGAAAAGTGGCTTATGTCAAAAATGAGCGTTTCAGAGCGATTGGAGGCTGTTTTAGCGCTGAAAAGTGGCTTATGTGAAAAATGAGCGTTTCAGAGCGAGAGCAGCCTGTTTTTGCACTAAGCTGCATTTCACTGAAAAAAGGTCTTTCAAACAGGTTTACTAGCCTGAACTGGTTGAATTTGGATCTTCTTCATGGCAAAGGAGTTTTTACCTGGAATTTCATTCATTAAAGGTGAAAAGTGGCTTATGTAAAAAATGAGCGTTTCAGAGCGATTGGAGGCTGTTTTAGCGCTGAAAAGTGGCTTATGTGAAAAATGAGCGTTTCAGAGCGAGAGCAGCCTGTTTTTGCACTAAGCTGCATTTCACTGAAAAAAGGTCTTTCAAACAGGTTTACTTGCCTGAACTTGTTGAATTTGGATCTTCTTCATGGCAAAGGAGTTTTTACCTGGAATTTCATTCATTAAAGGTGAAAAGTGGCTTATGTCAAAAATGAGCGTTTCAGAGCGATTGGAGGCTGTTTTAGCGCTGAAAAGTGGCTTATGTGAAAAATGAGCGTTTCAGAGCGAGAGCAGCCTGTTTTTGCACTAAGCTGCATTTCACTGAAAAAAGGTCTTTCAAACAGGTTTACTTGCCTGAACTTGTTGAATTTGGATCTTCTTCATGGCAAAGGAGTTTTTACCTGGAATTTCATTCATTAAAGGTGAAAAGTGGCTTATGTCAAAAATGAGCGTTTCAGAGCGATTGGAGGCTGTTTTAGCGCTGAAAAGTGGCTTATGTGAAAAATGAGCGTTTCAGAGCGAGAGCAGCCTGTTTTTGCACTAAGCTGCATTTCACTGAAAAAAGGTCTTTCAAACAGGTTTACTAGCCTGAACTTGTTGAATTTGGATCTTCTTCATGGCAAAGGAGTTTTTACCTGGAATTTCATTCATTAAAGGTGAAAAGTGGCTTATGTCAAAAATGAGCGTTTCAGAGCGATTGGAGGCTGTTTTAGCACTGTACAGTCGCCTAAGGCTGAAAAGTGGCTTATGTCAAAAATGAGCGTTTCAGAGCGATTGGAGGCTGTTTTAGCGCTGAAAAGTGGCTTATGTGAAAAATGAGCGTTTCAGAGCGAGAGCAGCCTGTTTTTGCACTAAGCTGCATTTCACTGAAAAAAGGTCTTTCAAACAGGTTTACTAGCCTGAACTTGTTGAATTTGGATCTTCTTCATGGCAAAGGAGTTTTTACCTGGAATTTCATTCATTAAAGGTGAAAAGTGGCTTATGTCAAAAATGAGCGTTTCAGAGCGATTGGAGGCTGTTTTAGCACTGTACAGTCGCCTAAGGCTGAAAAGTGGCTTATGTCAAAAATGAGCGTTTCAGAGCGATTGGAGGCTGTTTTAGCGCTGAAAAGTGGCTTATGTGAAAAATGAGCGTTTCAGAGCGAGAGCAGCCTGTTTTTGCACTAAGCTGCATTTCACTGAAAAAAGGTCTTTCAAACAGGTTTACTAGCCTGAACTTGTTGAATTTGGATCTTCTTCATGGCAAAGGAGTTTTTACCTGGAATTTCATTCATTAAAGGTGAAAAGTGGCTTATGTCAAAAATGAGCGTTTCAGAGCGATTGGAGGCTGTTTTAGCACTGTACAGTCGCCTAAGGCTGAAAAGTGGCTTATGTCAAAAATGAGCGTTTCAGAGCGATTGGAGGCTGTTTTAGCGCTGAAATGTGGCTTATGTGAAAAATGAGCGTTTCAGAGCGAGAGCAGCCTGTTTTTGCACTAAGCTGCATTTCACTGAAAAAAGGTCTTTCAAACAGGTTTACTAGCCTGAACTTGTTGAATTTGGATCTTCTTCATGGCAAAGGAGTTTTTACCTGGAATTTCATTCATTAAAGGTGAAAAGTGGCTTATGTCAAAAATGAGCGTTTCAGAGCGATTGGAGGCTGTTTTAGCGCTGAAAAGTGGCTTATGTGAAAAATGAGCGTTTCAGAGCGAGAGCAGCCTGTTTTTGCACTAAGCTGCATTTCACTGAAAAAAGGTCTTTCAAACAGGTTTACTTGCCTGAACTTGTTGAATTTGGATCTTCTTCATGGCAAAGGAGTTTTTACCTGGAATTTAATTCATTAAGGCTGAAAAGTGGCTTATGTGAAAAATGAGCGTTTCAGAGCGAGAGGAGGCTGTTTTAGCACTGTACAGTCGCCTAAGGCTGAAAAGTGGCTTATGTGAAAAATGAGCGTTTCAGAGCGAGAGGAGGCTGTTTTAGCACTGTACAGTCGCCTAAGGCTGAAAAGTGGCTTATGTGAAAAATGAGCGTTTCAGAGCGAGAGGAGGCTGTTTTAGCACTGTACAGTCGCCTAAGGCTGAAAAGTGGCTTATGTGAAAAATGAGCGTTTCAGAGCGAGAGCAGCCTGTTTTTGCACTAAGCTGCATTTCACTGAAAAAAGGTCTTTCAAACAGGTTTACTAGCCTGAACTGGATGAATTTGGATCTTCTTCATGGCAAAGGAGTTTTTTCCTGGAATTTCATTCATTAAAGGTGAAAAGTGGCTTATGTCAAAAATGAGCGTTTCAGAGCGATTGGAGGCTGTTTTAGCGCTGAAAAGTGGCTTATGTGAAAAATGAGCGTTTCAGAGCGAGAGCAGCCTGTTTTTGCACTAATCTGCATTTCACTGAAAAAAGGTCTTTCAAACAGGTTTACTAGCCTGAACTGGTTGAATTTGGATCTTCTTCATGGCAAATGAGTTTTTACCTGGAATTTAATTCATTAAGGCTGAAAAGTGGGTTATGTCAAAAATGAGCGTTTCAGAGCGATAGAAGGCTGTTTTAGCACTGTACAGTCGCCTAAGGCTGAAAAGTGGCTTATGTGAAAAATGAGCGTTTCAGAGCGAGAGGAGGCTGTTTTTGCACTGTACAGTCGCCTATAAGGCTGAAAAGTGGCTTATGTGAAAAATGAGCGTTTCAGAGCGAGAGCAGCCTGTTTTTGCACTAAGCTGCATTTCACTGAAAAAAGGTCTTTCAAACAGGTTTACTAGCCTGAACTTGTTGAATTTGGATCTTCTTCATGGCAAAGGAGTTTTTACCTGGAATTTAATTCATTAAGGCTGAAAAGTGGGTTATGTCAAAAATGAGCGTTTCAGAGCGATAGGAGGCTGTTTTAGCACTGTACAGTCGCCTAAGGCTGAAAAGTGGCTTATGTGAAAAATGAGCGTTTCAGAGCGAGAGGAGGCTGTTTTAGCACTGTACAGTCGCCTAAGGCTGAAAAGTGGCTTATGTGAAAAATGAGCGTTTCAGAGCGAGAGGAGGCTGTTTTTGCACTAAGCTGCATTTCACTGAAAAAAGGTCTTTCAACCAGGTTTACTAGCCTGAACTGCATGAATTTGGATCTTCTTCATGGCAAAGGAGTTTTTACCTGGAATTTCATTCATTAAAGGTGAAAAGTGGCTTATGTCAAAAATGAGCGTTTCAGAGCGATTGGAGGCTGTTTTAGCGCTGAAAAGTGGCTTATGTGAAAAATGAGCGTTTCAGAGCGAGAGCAGCCTGTTTTTGCACTAAGCTGCATTTCACTGAAAAAAGGTCTTTCAAACAGGTTTACTAGCCTGAACTGGTTGAATTTGGATCTTCTTCATGGCAAAGGAGTTTTTACCTGGAATTTCATTCATTAAAGGTGAAAAGTGGCTTATGTAAAAAATGAGCGTTTCAGAGCGATTGGAGGCTGTTTTAGCGCTGAAAAGTGGCTTATGTGAAAAATGAGCGTTTCAGAGCGAGAGCAGCCTGTTTTTGCACTAAGCTGCATTTCACTGAAAAAAGGTCTTTCAAACAGGTTTACTTGCCTGAACTTGTTGAATTTGGATCTTCTTCATGGCAAAGGAGTTTTTACCTGGAATTTCATTCATTAAAGGTGAAAAGTGGCTTATGTCAAAAATGAGCGTTTCAGAGCGATTGGAGGCTGTTTTAGCGCTGAAAAGTGGCTTATGTGAAAAATGAGCGTTTCAGAGCGAGAGCAGCCTGTTTTTGCACTAAGCTGCATTTCACTGAAAAAAGGTCTTTCAAACAGGTTTACTTGCCTGAACTTGTTGAATTTGGATCTTCTTCATGGCAAAGGAGTTTTTACCTGGAATTTCATTCATTAAAGGTGAAAAGTGGCTTATGTCAAAAATGAGCGTTTCAGAGCGATTGGAGGCTGTTTTAGCGCTGAAAAGTGGCTTATGTGAAAAATGAGCGTTTCAGAGCGAGAGCAGCCTGTTTTTGCACTAAGCTGCATTTCACTGAAAAAAGGTCTTTCAAACAGGTTTACTAGCCTGAACTTGTTGAATTTGGATCTTCTTCATGGCAAAGGAGTTTTTACCTGGAATTTCATTCATTAAAGGTGAAAAGTGGCTTATGTCAAAAATGAGCGTTTCAGAGCGATTGGAGGCTGTTTTAGCACTGTACAGTCGCCTAAGGCTGAAAAGTGGCTTATGTCAAAAATGAGCGTTTCAGAGCGATTGGAGGCTGTTTTAGCGCTGAAAAGTGGCTTATGTGAAAAATGAGCGTTTCAGAGCGAGAGCAGCCTGTTTTTGCACTAAGCTGCATTTCACTGAAAAAAGGTCTTTCAAACAGGTTTACTAGCCTGAACTTGTTGAATTTGGATCTACTTCATGGCAAAGGAGTTTTTACCTGGAATTTAATTCATTAAGGCTGAAAAGTGGGTTATGTCAAAAATGAGCGTTTCAGAGCGATAGGAGGCTGTTTTAGCACTGTACAGTCGCCTAAGGCTGAAAAGTGGTTTATGTGAAAAATGAGCGTTTCAGAGCGAGAGGAGGCTGTTTTAGCACTGTACAGTCGCCTAAGGCTGAAAAGTGGCTTATGTGAAAAATGAGCGTTTCAGAGCGAGAGGAGGCTGTTTTAGCACTGTACAGTCGCCTAAGGCTGAAAAGTGGCTTATGTGAAAAATGAGCGTTTCAGAGCGAGAGCAGCCTGTTTTTGCACTAAGCTGCATTTCACTGAAAAAAGGTCTTTCAAACAGGTTTACTAGCCTGAACTTGTTGAATTTGGATCTTCTTCATGGCAAAGGAGTTTTTACCTGGAATTTAATTCATTAAGGCTGAAAAGTGGGTTATGTCAAAAATGAGCGTTTCAGAGCGATAGGAGGCTGTTTTAGCACTGTACAGTCGCCTAAGGCTGAAAAGTGGCTTATGTGAAAAATGAGCGTTTCAGAGCGAGAGCAGCCTGTTTTTGCACTAAGCTGCATTTCACTGAAAAAAGGTCTTTCAAACAGGTTTACTAGCCTGAACTGGTTGAATTTGGATCTTCTTCATGGCAAAGGAGTTTTTACCTGGAATTTCATTCATTAAAGGTGAAAAGTGGCTTATGTCAAAAATGAGCGTTTCAGAGCGATTGGAGGCTGTTTTAGCGCTGAAAAGTGGCTTATGTGAAAAATGAGCGTTTCAGAGCGAGAGCAGCCTGTTTTTGCACTAAGCTGCATTTCACTGAAAAAAGGTCTTTCAAACAGGTTTACTAGCCTGAACTGGTTGAATTTGGATCTTCTTCATGGCAAATGAGTTTTTACCTGGAATTTAATTCATTAAGGCTGAAAAGTGGGTTATGTCAAAAATGAGCGTTTCAGAGCGAGAGGAGGCTGTTTTAGCACTGTACAGTCGCCTAAGGCTGAAAAGTGGCTTATGTGAAAAATGAGCGTTTCAGAGCGAGAGGAGGCTGTTTTTGCACTAAGCTGCATTTCACTGAAAAAAGGTCTTTCAACCAGGTTTACTAGCCTGAACTGCATGAATTTGGATCTTCTTCATGGCAAAGGAGTTTTTACCTGGAATTTCATTCATTAAAGGTGAAAAGTGGCTTATGTCAAAAATGAGCGTTTCAGAGCGATTGGAGGCTGTTTTAGCGCTGAAAAGTGGCTTATGTGAAAAATGAGCGTTTCAGAGCGAGAGCAGCCTGTTTTTGCACTAAGCTGCATTTCACTGAAAAAAGGTCTTTCAAACAGGTTTACTAGCCTGAACTGGTTGAATTTGGATCTTCTTCATGGCAAAGGAGTTTTTACCTGGAATTTCATTCATTAAAGGTGAAAAGTGGCTTATGTCAAAAATGAGCGTTTCAGAGCGATTGGAGGCTGTTTTAGCGCTGAAAAGTGGCTTATGTGAAAAATGAGCGTTTCAGAGCGAGAGCAGCCTGTTTTTGCACTAAGCTGCATTTCACTGAAAAAAGGTCTTTCAAACAGGTTTACTAGCCTGAACTTGTTGAATTTGGATCTTCTTCATGGCAAAGGAGTTTTTACCTGGAATTTCATTCATTAAAGGTGAAAAGTGGCTTATGTCAAAAATGAGCGTTTCAGAGCGATTGGAGGCTGTTTTAGCACTGTACAGTCGCCTAAGGCTGAAAAGTGGCTTATGTCAAAAATGAGCGTTTCAGAGCGATTGGAGGCTGTTTTAGCGCTGAAAAGTGGCTTATGTGAAAAATGAGCGTTTCAGAGCGAGAGCAGCCTGTTTTTGCACTAAGCTGCATTTCACTGAAAAAAGGTCTTTCAAACAGGTTTACTAGCCTGAACTTGTTGAATTTGGATCTTCTTCATGGCAAAGGAGTTTTTACCTGGAATTTAATTCATTAAGGCTGAAAAGTGGGTTATGTCAAAAATGAGCGTTTCAGAGCGATAGGAGGCTGTTTTAGCACTGTACAGTCGCCTAAGGCTGAAAAGTGGCTTATGTGAAAAATGAGCGTTTCAGAGCGAGAGGAGGCTGTTTTTGCACTGTACAGTCGCCTATAAGGCTGAAAAGTGGCTTATGTGAAAAATGAGCGTTTCAGAGCGAGAGCAGCCTGTTTTTGCACTAAGCTGCATTTCACTGAAAAAAGGTCTTTCAAACAGGTTTACTAGCCTGAACTTGTTGAATTTGGATCTTCTTCATGGCAAAGGAGTTTTTACCTGGAATTTAATTCATTAAGGCTGAAAAGTGGGTTATGTCAAAAATGAGCGTTTCAGAGCGATAGGAGGCTGTTTTAGCACTGTACAGTCTCCTAAGGCTGAAAAGTGGCTTATGTGAAAAATGAGCGTTTCAGAGCGAGAGCAGCCTCTTTTTGCACTAAGCTGCATTTCACTGAAAAAAGGTCTTTCAAACAGGTTTACTAGCCTGAACTGGTTGAATTTGGATCTTCTTCATGGCAAAGGAGTTTTTACCTGGAATTTCATTCATTAAAGGTGAAAAGTGGCTTATGTCAAAAATGAGCGTTTCAGAGCGATTGGAGGCTGTTTTAGCGCTGAAAAGTGGCTTATGTGAAAAATGAGCGTTTCAGAGCGAGAGCAGCCTGTTTTTGCACTAAGCTGCATTTCACTGAAAAAAGGTCTTTCAAACAGGTTTACTAGCCTGAACTTGTTGAATTTGGATCTACTTCATGGCAAAGGAGTTTTTACCTGGAATTTAATTCATTAAGGCTGAAAAGTGGGTTATGTCAAAAATGAGCGTTTCAGAGCGATAGGAGGCTGTTTTAGCACTGTACAGTCGCCTAAGGCTGAAAAGTGGTTTATGTGAAAAATGAGCGTTTCAGAGCGAGAGGAGGCTGTTTTAGCACTGTACAGTCGCCTAAGGCTGAAAAGTGGCTTATGTGAAAAATGAGCGTTTCAGAGCGAGAGGAGGCTGTTTTAGCACTGTACAGTCGCCTAAGGCTGAAAAGTGGCTTATGTGAAAAATGAGCGTTTCAGAGCGAGAGCAGCCTGTTTTTGCACTAAGCTGCATTTCACTGAAAAAAGGTCTTTCAAACAGGTTTACTAGCCTGAACTGGTTGAATTTGGATCTTCTTCATGGCAAAGGAGTTTTTACCTGGAATTTCATTCATTAAAGGTGAAAAGTGGCTTATGTCAAAAATGAGCGTTTCAGAGCGATTGGAGGCTGTTTTAGCGCTGAAAAGTGGCTTATGTGAAAAATGAGCGTTTCAGAGCGAGAGCAGCCTGTTTTTGCACTGTACAGTCGCCTAAGGCTGAAAAGTGGCTTATGTGAAAAATGAGCGTTTCAGAGCGATTGGAGGCTGTTTTAGCGCTGAAAAGTGGCTTATGTGAAAAATGAGCGTTTCAGAGCGAGAGCAGCCTGTTTTTGCACTAAGCTGCATTTCACTGAAAAAAGGTCTTTCAAACAGGTTTACTAGCCTGAACTGGTTGAATTTGGATCTTCTTCATGGCAAATGAGTTTTTACCTGGAATTTCATTCATTAAGGCTGAAAAGTGGGTTATGTCAAAAATGAGCGTTTCAGAGCGATAGGAGGCTGTTTTAGCACTGTACAGTCGCCTGAGGCTGAAAAGTGGCTTATGTGAAAAATGAGCGTTTCAGAGCGAGAGGAGGCTGTTTTAGCACTGTACAGTCGCCTAAGGCTGAAAAGTGGCTTATGTGAAAAATGAGCGTTTCAGAGCGAGAGGAGGCTGTTTTTGCACTAAGCTGCATTTCACTGAAAAAAGGTCTTTCAACCAGGTTTACTAGCCTGAACTGCATAAATTTGGATCTTCTTCATGGCAAAGGAGTTTTTACCTGGAATTTCATTCATTAAAGGTGAAAAGTGGCTTATGTCAAAAATGAGCGTTTCAGAGCGATTGGAGGCTGTTTTAGCGCTGAAAAGTGGCTTATGTGAAAAATGAGCGTTTCAGAGCGAGAGCAGCCTGTTTTTGCACTTTACAGTCGCCTAAGGCTGAAAAGTGGCTTATGTGAAAAATGAGCGTTTCAGAGCGAGAGGAGGCTGTTTTAGCACTGTACAGTCGCCTAAGGCTGAAAAGTGGCTTATGTGAAAAATGAGCGTTTCAGAGCGAGAGGAGGCTGTTTTTGCACTAAGCTGCATTTCACTGAAAAAAGGTCTTTCAACCAGGTTTACTAGCCTGAACTGCATGAATTTGGATCTTCTTCATGGCAAAGGAGTTTTTACCTGGAATTTCATTCATTAAAGGTGAAAAGTGGCTTATGTCAAAAATGAGCGTTTCAGAGCGATTGGAGGCTGTTTTAGCACTGTACAGTCGCCTAAGGCTGAAAAGTGGCTTATGTCAAAAATGAGCGTTTCAGAGCGATTGGAGGCTGTTTTAGCGCTGAAAAGTGGCTTATGTGAAAAATGAGCGTTTCAGAGCGATTGGAGGCTGTTTTAGCACTGTACAGTCGCCTAAGGCTGAAAAGTGTCTTATGTGAAAAATGAGCGTTTCAGAGCGAGAGGAGGCTGTTTTAGCACTGTACAGTCGCCTAAGGCTGAAAAGTGGCTTATGTGAAAAATGAGCGTTTCAGAGCGAGAGGAGGCTGTTTTAGCACTGTACAGTCGCCTAAGGCTGAAAAGTGGCTTATGTGAAAAATGAGCGTTTCAGAGCGAGAGGAGGCTGTTTTAGCACTGTACAGTCGCCTAAGGCTGAAAAGTGGCTTATGTGAAAAATGAGCGTTTCAGAGCGAGAGGAGGCTGTTTTAGCACTGTACAGTCGCCTAAGGCTGAAAAGTGGCTTATGTGAAAAATGAGCGTTTCAGAGCGAGAGCAGCCTGTTTTTGCACTAAGCTGCATTTCACTGAAAAAAGGTCTTTCAAACAGGTTTACTAGCCTGAACTGGATGAATTTGGATCTTCTTCATGGCAAAGGAGTTTTTTCCTGGAATTTCATTCATTAAAGGTGAAAAGTGGCTTATGTCAAAAATGAGCGTTTCAGAGCGATTGGAGGCTGTTTTAGCGCTGAAAAGTGGCTTATGTGAAAAATGAGCGTTTCAGAGCGAGAGCAGCCTGTTTTTGCACTAAGCTGCATTTCACTGAAAAAAGGTCTTTCAAACAGGTTTACTAGCCTGAACTGGTTGAATTTGGATCTTCTTCATGGCAAATGAGTTTTTACCTGGAATTTAATTCATTAAGGCTGAAAAGTGGGTTATGTCAAAAATGAGCGTTTCAGAGCGATAGAAGGCTGTTTTAGCACTGTACAGTCGCCTAAGGCTGAAAAGTGGCTTATGTGAAAAATGAGCGTTTCAGAGCGAGAGGAGGCTGTTTTTGCACTGTACAGTCGCCTATAAGGCTGAAAAGTGGCTTATGTGAAAAATGAGCGTTTCAGAGCGAGAGCAGCCTGTTTTTGCACTAAGCTGCATTTCACTGAAAAAAGGTCTTTCAAACAGGTTTACTAGCCTGAACTTGTTGAATTTGGATCTTCTTCATGGCAAAGGAGTTTTTACCTGGAATTTAATTCATTAAGGCTGAAAAGTGGGTTATGTCAAAAATGAGCGTTTCAGAGCGATAGGAGGCTGTTTTAGCACTGTACAGTCGCCTAAGGCTGAAAAGTGGCTTATGTGAAAAATGAGCGTTTCAGAGCGAGAGCAGCCTGTTTTTGCACTAAGCTGCATTTCACTGAAAAAAGGTCTTTCAAACAGGTTTACTAGCCTGAACTGGTTGAATTTGGATCTTCTTCATGGCAAAGGAGTTTTTACCTGGAATTTCATTCATTAAAGGTGAAAAGTGGCTTATGTCAAAAATGAGCGTTTCAGAGCGATTGGAGGCTGTTTTAGCGCTGAAAAGTGGCTTATGTGAAAAATGAGCGTTTCAGAGCGAGAGCAGCCTGTTTTTGCACTAAGCTGCATTTCACTGAAAAAAGGTCTTTCAAACAGGTTTACTAGCCTGAACTGGTTGAATTTGGATCTTCTTCATGGCAAATGAGTTTTTACCTGGAATTTAATTCATTAAGGCTGAAAAGTGGGTTATGTCAAAAATGAGCGTTTCAGAGCGATAGAAGGCTGTTTTTGCACTGTACAGTCGCCTATAAGGCTGAAAAGTGGCTTATGTGAAAAATGAGCGTTTCAGAGCGAGAGCAGCCTGTTTTTGCACTGTACAGTCGCCTAAGGCTGAAAAGTGGCTTATGTGAAAAATGAGCGTTTCAGAGCGAGAGCAGCCTGTTTTTGCACTAAGCTGCATTTCACTGAAAAAAGGTCTTTCAAACAGGTTTACTAGCCTGAACTGGTTGAATTTGGATCTTCTTCATGGCAAAGGAGTTTTTACCTGGAATTTCATTCATTAAAGGTGAAAAGTGGCTTATGTCAAAAATGAGCGTTTCAGAGCGATTGGAGGCTGTTTTAGCGCTGAAAAGTGGCTTATGTGAAAAATGAGCGTTTCAGAGCGAGAGCAGCCTGTTTTTGCACTGTACAGTCGCCTAAGGCTGAAAAGTGGCTTATGTGAAAAATGAGCGTTTCAGAGCGATTGGAGGCTGTTTTAGCGCTGAAAAGTGGCTTATGTGAAAAATGAGCGTTTCAGAGCGAGAGCAGCCTGTTTTTGCACTAAGCTGCATTTCACTGAAAAAAGGTCTTTCAAACAGGTTTACTAGCCTGAACTGGTTGAATTTGGATCTTCTTCATGGCAAATGAGTTTTTACCTGGAATTTCATTCATTAAGGCTGAAAAGTGGGTTATGTCAAAAATGAGCGTTTCAGAGCGATAGGAGGCTGTTTTAGCACTGTACAGTCGCCTGAGGCTGAAAAGTGGCTTATGTGAAAAATGAGCGTTTCAGAGCGAGAGGAGGCTGTTTTAGCACTGTACAGTCGCCTAAGGCTGAAAAGTGGCTTATGTGAAAAATGAGCGTTTCAGAGCGAGAGGAGGCTGTTTTTGCACTAAGCTGCATTTCACTGAAAAAAGGTCTTTCAACCAGGTTTACTAGCCTGAACTGCATAAATTTGGATCTTCTTCATGGCAAAGGAGTTTTTACCTGGAATTTCATTCATTAAAGGTGAAAAGTGGCTTATGTCAAAAATGAGCGTTTCAGAGCGATTGGAGGCTGTTTTAGCGCTGAAAAGTGGCTTATGTGAAAAATGAGCGTTTCAGAGCGAGAGCAGCCTGTTTTTGCACTTTACAGTCGCCTAAGGCTGAAAAGTGGCTTATGTGAAAAATGAGCGTTTCAGAGCGAGAGGAGGCTGTTTTAGCACTGTACAGTCGCCTAAGGCTGAAAAGTGGCTTATGTGAAAAATGAGCGTTTCAGAGCGAGAGGAGGCTGTTTTTGCACTAAGCTGCATTTCACTGAAAAAAGGTCTTTCAACCAGGTTTACTAGCCTGAACTGCATGAATTTGGATCTTCTTCATGGCAAAGGAGTTTTTACCTGGAATTTCATTCATTAAAGGTGAAAAGTGGCTTATGTCAAAAATGAGCGTTTCAGAGCGATTGGAGGCTGTTTTAGCACTGTACAGTCGCCTAAGGCTGAAAAGTGGCTTATGTCAAAAATGAGCGTTTCAGAGCGATTGGAGGCTGTTTTAGCGCTGAAAAGTGGCTTATGTGAAAAATGAGCGTTTCAGAGCGATTGGAGGCTGTTTTAGCACTGTACAGTCGCCTAAGGCTGAAAAGTGGCTTATGTGAAAAATGAGCGTTTCAGAGCGAGAGGAGGCTGTTTTAGCACTGTACAGTCGCCTAAGGCTGAAAAGTGGCTTATGTGAAAAATGAGCGTTTCAGAGCGAGAGGAGGCTGTTTTAGCACTGTACAGTCGCCTAAGGCTGAAAAGTGGCTTATGTGAAAAATGAGCGTTTCAGAGCGAGAGGAGGCTGTTTTAGCACTGTACAGTCGCCTAAGGCTGAAAAGTGGCTTATGTGAAAAATGAGCGTTTCAGAGCGAGAGCAGCCTGTTTTTGCACTAAGCTGCATTTCACTGAAAAAAGGTCTTTCAAACAGGTTTACTAGCCTGAACTGGATGAATTTGGATCTTCTTCATGGCAAAGGAGTTTTTTCCTGGAATTTCATTCATTAAAGGTGAAAAGTGGCTTATGTCAAAAATGAGCGTTTCAGAGCGATTGGAGGCTGTTTTAGCGCTGAAAAGTGGCTTATGTGAAAAATGAGCGTTTCAGAGCGAGAGCAGCCTGTTTTTGCACTAAGCTGCATTTCACTGAAAAAAGGTCTTTCAAACAGGTTTACTAGCCTGAACTGGTTGAATTTGGATCTTCTTCATGGCAAATGAGTTTTTACCTGGAATTTAATTCATTAAGGCTGAAAAGTGGGTTATGTCAAAAATGAGCGTTTCAGAGCGATAGAAGGCTGTTTTAGCACTGTACAGTCGCCTAAGGCTGAAAAGTGGCTTATGTGAAAAATGAGCGTTTCAGAGCGAGAGGAGGCTGTTTTTGCACTGTACAGTCGCCTATAAGGCTGAAAAGTGGCTTATGTGAAAAATGAGCGTTTCAGAGCGAGAGCAGCCTGTTTTTGCACTAAGCTGCATTTCACTGAAAAAAGGTCTTTCAAACAGGTTTACTAGCCTGAACTTGTTGAATTTGGATCTTCTTCATGGCAAAGGAGTTTTTACCTGGAATTTAATTCATTAAGGCTGAAAAGTGGGTTATGTCAAAAATGAGCGTTTCAGAGCGATAGGAGGCTGTTTTAGCACTGTACAGTCTCCTAAGGCTGAAAAGTGGCTTATGTGAAAAATGAGCGTTTCAGAGCGAGAGCAGCCTCTTTTTGCACTAAGCTGCATTTCACTGAAAAAAGGTCTTTCAAACAGGTTTACTAGCCTGAACTGGTTGAATTTGGATCTTCTTCATGGCAAAGGAGTTTTTACCTGGAATTTCATTCATTAAAGGTGAAAAGTGGCTTATGTCAAAAATGAGCGTTTCAGAGCGATTGGAGGCTGTTTTAGCGCTGAAAAGTGGCTTATGTGAAAAATGAGCGTTTCAGAGCGAGAGCAGCCTGTTTTTGCACTTTACAGTCGCCTAAGGCTGAAAAGTGGCTTATGTGAAAAATGAGCGTTTCAGAGCGAGAGGAGGCTGTTTTAGCACTGTACAGTCGCCTAAGGCTGAAAAGTGGCTTATGTGAAAAATGAGCGTTTCAGAGCGAGAGGAGGCTGTTTTTGCACTAAGCTGCATTTCACTGAAAAAAGGTCTTTCAACCAGGTTTACTAGCCTGAACTGCATGAATTTGGATCTTCTTCATGGCAAAGGAGTTTTTACCTGGAATTTCATTCATTAAAGGTGAAAAGTGGCTTATGTCAAAAATGAGCGTTTCAGAGCGATTGGAGGCTGTTTTAGCACTGTACAGTCGCCTAAGGCTGAAAAGTGGCTTATGTCAAAAATGAGCGTTTCAGAGCGATTGGAGGCTGTTTTAGCGCTGAAAAGTGGCTTATGTGAAAAATGAGCGTTTCAGAGCGATTGGAGGCTGTTTTAGCACTGTACAGTCGCCTAAGGCTGAAAAGTGGCTTATGTGAAAAATGAGCGTTTCAGAGCGAGAGGAGGCTGTTTTAGCACTGTACAGTCGCCTAAGGCTGAAAAGTGGCTTATGTGAAAAATGAGCGTTTCAGAGCGAGAGGAGGCTGTTTTAGCACTGTACAGTCGCCTAAGGCTGAAAAGTGGCTTATGTGAAAAATGAGCGTTTCAGAGCGAGAGGAGGCTGTTTTAGCACTGTACAGTCGCCTAAGGCTGAAAAGTGGCTTATGTGAAAAATGAGCGTTTCAGAGCGAGAGCAGCCTGTTTTTGCACTAAGCTGCATTTCACTGAAAAAAGGTCTTTCAAACAGGTTTACTAGCCTGAACTGGATGAATTTGGATCTTCTTCATGGCAAAGGAGTTTTTTCCTGGAATTTCATTCATTAAAGGTGAAAAGTGGCTTATGTCAAAAATGAGCGTTTCAGAGCGATTGGAGGCTGTTTTAGCGCTGAAAAGTGGCTTATGTGAAAAATGAGCGTTTCAGAGCGAGAGCAGCCTGTTTTTGCACTAAGCTGCATTTCACTGAAAAAAGGTCTTTCAAACAGGTTTACTAGCCTGAACTGGTTGAATTTGGATCTTCTTCATGGCAAATGAGTTTTTACCTGGAATTTAATTCATTAAGGCTGAAAAGTGGGTTATGTCAAAAATGAGCGTTTCAGAGCGATAGAAGGCTGTTTTAGCACTGTACAGTCGCCTAAGGCTGAAAAGTGGCTTATGTGAAAAATGAGCGTTTCAGAGCGAGAGGAGGCTGTTTTTGCACTGTACAGTCGCCTATAAGGCTGAAAAGTGGCTTATGTGAAAAATGAGCGTTTCAGAGCGAGAGCAGCCTGTTTTTGCACTAAGCTGCATTTCACTGAAAAAAGGTCTTTCAAACAGGTTTACTAGCCTGAACTTGTTGAATTTGGATCTTCTTCATGGCAAAGGAGTTTTTACCTGGAATTTAATTCATTAAGGCTGAAAAGTGGGTTATGTCAAAAATGAGCGTTTCAGAGCGATAGGAGGCTGTTTTAGCACTGTACAGTCTCCTAAGGCTGAAAAGTGGCTTATGTGAAAAATGAGCGTTTCAGAGCGAGAGCAGCCTCTTTTTGCACTAAGCTGCATTTCACTGAAAAAAGGTCTTTCAAACAGGTTTACTAGCCTGAACTGGTTGAATTTGGATCTTCTTCATGGCAAAGGAGTTTTTACCTGGAATTTCATTCATTAAAGGTGAAAAGTGGCTTATGTCAAAAATGAGCGTTTCAGAGCGATTGGAGGCTGTTTTAGCGCTGAAAAGTGGCTTATGTGAAAAATGAGCGTTTCAGAGCGAGAGCAGCCTGTTTTTGCACTAAGCTGCATTTCACTGAAAAAAGGTCTTTCAAACAGGTTTACTAGCCTGAACTTGTTGAATTTGGATCTTCTTCATGGCAAAGGAGTTTTTACCTGGAATTTAATTCATTAAGGCTGAAAAGTGGGTTATGTCAAAAATGAGCGTTTCAGAGCGATAGGAGGCTGTTTTAGCACTGTACAGTCTCCTAAGGCTGAAAAGTGGCTTATGTGAAAAATGAGCGTTTCAGAGCGAGAGCAGCCTGTTTTTGCACTAAGCTGCATTTCACTGAAAAAAGGTCTTTCAAACAGGTTTACTAGCCTGAACTGGTTGAATTTGGATCTTCTTCATGGCAAAGGAGTTTTTACCTGGAATTTCATTCATTAAAGGTGAAAAGTGGCTTATGTCAAAAATGAGCGTTTCAGAGCGAGAGCAGCCTGTTTTTGCACTTTACAGTCGCCTAAGGCTGAAAAGTGGCTTATGTGAAAAATGAGCGTTTCAGAGCGAGAGGAGGCTGTTTTAGCACTGTACAGTCGCCTAAGGCTGAAAAGTGGCTTATGTGAAAAATGAGCGTTTCAGAGCGAGAGGAGGCTGTTTTTGCACTAAGCTGCATTTCACTGAAAAAAGGTCTTTCAAACAGGTTTACTAGCCTGAACTGGTTGAATTTGGATCTTCTTCATGGCAAAGGAGTTTTTACCTGGAATTTAATTCATTAAAGGAGAAAAGTGTCTTATGTGAAAAATGAGCGTTTCAGAGCGAGAGGAGGCTGTTTTAGCACTGTACAGTCGCCTAAGGCTGAAAAGTGGCTTATGTGAAAAATGAGCGTTTCAGAGCGAGAGGAGGCTGTTTTTGCACTAAGCTGCATTTCACTGAAAAAAGGTCTTTCAACCAGGT
The DNA here is from genome assembly GCF_965226575.1 of Pagrus pagrus. Lineage (NCBI taxonomy): Eukaryota > Metazoa > Chordata > Actinopteri > Spariformes > Sparidae > Pagrus > Pagrus pagrus. The sequence continues at coordinate 93,856 of NW_028175289.1, read as the reverse complement.
TTACTAGCCTGAACTGCATGAATTTGGATCTTCTTCATGGCAAAGGAGTTTTTACCTGGAATTTCATTCATTAAAGGTGAAAAGTGGCTTATGTCAAAAATGAGCGTTTCAGAGCGATTGGAGGCTGTTTTAGCGCTGAAAAGTGGCTTATGTGAAAAATGAGCGTTTCAGAGCGAGAGCAGCCTGTTTTTGCACTAAGCTGCATTTCACTGAAAAAAGGTCTTTCAAACAGGTTTACTAGCCTGAACTGGTTGAATTTGGATCTTCTTCATGGCAAAGGAGTTTTTACCTGGAATTTCATTCATTAAAGGTGAAAAGTGGCTTATGTCAAAAATGAGCGTTTCAGAGCGATTGGAGGCTGTTTTAGCGCTGAAAAGTGGCTTATGTGAAAAATGAGCGTTTCAGAGCGAGAGCAGCCTGTTTTTGCACTAAGCTGCATTTCACTGAAAAAAGGTCTTTCAAACAGGTTTACTAGCCTGAACTTGTTGAATTTGGATCTTCTTCATGGCAAAGGAGTTTTTACCTGGAATTTAATTCATTAAGGCTGAAAAGTGGGTTATGTCAAAAATGAGCGTTTCAGAGCGATAGGAGGCTGTTTTAGCACTGTACAGTCGCCTAAGGCTGAAAAGTGGCTTATGTGAAAAATGAGCGTTTCAGAGCGAGAGCAGCCTGTTTTTGCACTAAGCTGCATTTCACTGAAAAAAGGTCTTTCAAACAGGTTTACTAGCCTGAACTGGTTGAATTTGGATCTTCTTCATGGCAAAGGAGTTTTTACCTGGAATTTCATTCATTAAAGGTGAAAAGTGGCTTATGTCAAAAATGAGCGTTTCAGAGCGATTGGAGGCTGTTTTAGCACTGTACAGTCGCCTAAGGCTGAAAAGTGGCTTATGTGAAAAATGAGCGTTTCAGAGCGAGAGCAGCCTGTTTTGGCACTAAGCTGCATTTCACTGAAAAAAGGTCTTTCAACCAGGTTTACTAGCCTGAACTGGATGAATTTGGATCTTCTTCATGGCAAAGGAGTTTTTTCCTGGAATTTCATTCATTAAAGGTGAAAAGTGGCTTATGTCAAAAATGAGCGTTTCAGAGCGATTGGAGGCTGTTTTAGCGCTGAAAAGTGGCTTATGTGAAAAATGAGCGTTTCAGAGCGAGAGCAGCCTGTTTTTGCACTAAGCTGCATTTCACTGAAAAAAGGTCTTTCAAACAGGTTTACTAGCCTGAACTTGTTGAATTTGGATCTTCTTCATGGCAAAGGAGTTTTTACCTGGAATTTCATTCATTAAGGCTGAAAAGTGGGTTATGTCAAAAATGAGCGTTTCAGAGCGATAGGAGGCTGTTTTAGCACTGTACAGTCGCCTAAGGCTGAAAAGTGGCTTATGTGAAAAATGAGCGTTTCAGAGCGAGAGGAGGCTGTTTTAGCACTGTACAGTCGCCTAAGGCTGAAAAGTGGCTTATGTGAAAAATGAGCGTTTCAGAGCGAGAGGAGGCTGTTTTTGCACTGTACAGTCGCCTATAAGGCTGAAAAGTGGCTTATGTGAAAAATGAGCGTTTCAGAGCGAGAGCAGCCTGTTTTTGCACTAAGCTGCATTTCACTGAAAAAAGGTCTTTCAAACAGGTTTACTAGCCTGAACTTGTTGAATTTGGATCTTCTTCATGGCAAAGGAGTTTTTACCTGGAATTTAATTCATTAAGGCTGAAAAGTGGGTTATGTCAAAAATGAGCGTTTCAGAGCGATAGGAGGCTGTTTTAGCACTGTACAGTCTCCTAAGGCTGAAAAGTGGCTTATGTGAAAAATGAGCGTTTCAGAGCGAGAGCAGCCTCTTTTTGCACTAAGCTGCATTTCACTGAAAAAAGGTCTTTCAAACAGGTTTACTAGCCTGAACTGGTTGAATTTGGATCTTCTTCATGGCAAAGGAGTTTTTACCTGGAATTTCATTCATTAAAGGTGAAAAGTGGCTTATGTCAAAAATGAGCGTTTCAGAGCGATTGGAGGCTGTTTTAGCACTGTACAGTCGCCTAAGGCTGAAAAGTGGCTTATGTCAAAAATGAGCGTTTCAGAGCGATTGGAGGCTGTTTTAGCGCTGAAAAGTGGCTTATGTGAAAAATGAGCGTTTCAGAGCGAGAGCAGCCTGTTTTTGCACTAAGCTGCATTTCACTGAAAAAAGGTCTTTCAAACAGGTTTACTAGCCTGAACTTGTTGAATTTGGATCTTCTTCATGGCAAAGGAGTTTTTACCTGGAATTTAATTCATTAAGGCTGAAAAGTGGGTTATGTCAAAAATGAGCGTTTCAGAGCGATAGGAGGCTGTTTTAGCACTGTACAGTCGCCTAAGGCTGAAAAGTGGCTTATGTGAAAAATGAGCGTTTCAGAGCGAGAGGAGGCTGTTTTAGCACTGTACAGTCGCCTAAGGCTGAAAAGTGGCTTATGTGAAAAATGAGCGTTTCAGAGCGAGAGCAGCCTGTTTTTGCACTAAGCTGCATTTCACTGAAAAAAGGTCTTTCAAACAGGTTTACTAGCCTGAACTTGTTGAATTTGGATCTTCTTCATGGCAAAGGAGTTTTTACCTGGAATTTAATTCATTAAGGCTGAAAAGTGGGTTATGTCAAAAATGAGCGTTTCAGAGCGATAGGAGGCTGTTTTAGCACTGTACAGTCTCCTAAGGCTGAAAAGTGGCTTATGTGAAAAATGAGCGTTTCAGAGCGAGAGCAGCCTGTTTTTGCACTAAGCTGCATTTCACTGAAAAAAGGTCTTTCAAACAGGTTTACTAGCCTGAACTGGTTGAATTTGGATCTTCTTCATGGCAAAGGAGTTTTTACCTGGAATTTCATTCATTAAAGGTGAAAAGTGGCTTATGTCAAAAATGAGCGTTTCAGAGCGAGAGCAGCCTGTTTTTGCACTTTACAGTCGCCTAAGGCTGAAAAGTGGCTTATGTGAAAAATGAGCGTTTCAGAGCGAGAGGAGGCTGTTTTAGCACTGTACAGTCGCCTAAGGCTGAAAAGTGGCTTATGTGAAAAATGAGCGTTTCAGAGCGAGAGGAGGCTGTTTTTGCACTAAGCTGCATTTCACTGAAAAAAGGTCTTTCAACCAGGTTTACTAGCCTGAACTGCATGAATTTGGATCTTCTTCATGGCAAAGGAGTTTTTACCTGGAATTTCATTCATTAAAGGTGAAAAGTGGCTTATGTCAAAAATGAGCGTTTCAGAGCGATTGGAGGCTGTTTTAGCGCTGAAAAGTGGCTTATGTGAAAAATGAGCGTTTCAGAGCGAGAGCAGCCTGTTTTTGCACTAAGCTGCATTTCACTGAAAAAAGGTCTTTCAAACAGGTTTACTAGCCTGAACTGGTTGAATTTGGATCTTCTTCATGGCAAAGGAGTTTTTACCTGGAATTTCATTCATTAAAGGTGAAAAGTGGCTTATGTCAAAAATGAGCGTTTCAGAGCGATTGGAGGCTGTTTTAGCGCTGAAAAGTGGCTTATGTGAAAAATGAGCGTTTCAGAGCGAGAGCAGCCTGTTTTTGCACTAAGCTGCATTTCACTGAAAAAAGGTCTTTCAAACAGGTTTACTAGCCTGAACTTGTTGAATTTGGATCTTCTTCATGGCAAAGGAGTTTTTACCTGGAATTTAATTCATTAAGGCTGAAAAGTGGGTTATGTCAAAAATGAGCGTTTCAGAGCGATAGGAGGCTGTTTTAGCACTGTACAGTCGCCTAAGGCTGAAAAGTGGCTTATGTGAAAAATGAGCGTTTCAGAGCGAGAGCAGCCTGTTTTTGCACTAAGCTGCATTTCACTGAAAAAAGGTCTTTCAAACAGGTTTACTAGCCTGAACTGGTTGAATTTGGATCTTCTTCATGGCAAAGGAGTTTTTACCTGGAATTTCATTCATTAAAGGTGAAAAGTGGCTTATGTCAAAAATGAGCGTTTCAGAGCGATTGGAGGCTGTTTTAGCACTGTACAGTCGCCTAAGGCTGAAAAGTGGCTTATGTGAAAAATGAGCGTTTCAGAGCGAGAGCAGCCTGTTTTGGCACTAAGCTGCATTTCACTGAAAAAAGGTCTTTCAACCAGGTTTACTAGCCTGAACTGGATGAATTTGGATCTTCTTCATGGCAAAGGAGTTTTTTCCTGGAATTTCATTCATTAAAGGTGAAAAGTGGCTTATGTCAAAAATGAGCGTTTCAGAGCGATTGGAGGCTGTTTTAGCGCTGAAAAGTGGCTTATGTGAAAAATGAGCGTTTCAGAGCGAGAGCAGCCTGTTTTTGCACTAAGCTGCATTTCACTGAAAAAAGGTCTTTCAAACAGGTTTACTAGCCTGAACTTGTTGAATTTGGATCTTCTTCATGGCAAAGGAGTTTTTACCTGGAATTTCATTCATTAAGGCTGAAAAGTGGGTTATGTCAAAAATGAGCGTTTCAGAGCGATAGGAGGCTGTTTTAGCACTGTACAGTCGCCTAAGGCTGAAAAGTGGCTTATGTGAAAAATGAGCGTTTCAGAGCGAGAGGAGGCTGTTTTAGCACTGTACAGTCGCCTAAGGCTGAAAAGTGGCTTATGTGAAAAATGAGCGTTTCAGAGCGAGAGGAGGCTGTTTTTGCACTGTACAGTCGCCTATAAGGCTGAAAAGTGGCTTATGTGAAAAATGAGCGTTTCAGAGCGAGAGCAGCCTGTTTTTGCACTAAGCTGCATTTCACTGAAAAAAGGTCTTTCAAACAGGTTTACTAGCCTGAACTTGTTGAATTTGGATCTTCTTCATGGCAAAGGAGTTTTTACCTGGAATTTAATTCATTAAGGCTGAAAAGTGGGTTATGTCAAAAATGAGCGTTTCAGAGCGATAGGAGGCTGTTTTAGCACTGTACAGTCTCCTAAGGCTGAAAAGTGGCTTATGTGAAAAATGAGCGTTTCAGAGCGAGAGCAGCCTCTTTTTGCACTAAGCTGCATTTCACTGAAAAAAGGTCTTTCAAACAGGTTTACTAGCCTGAACTGGTTGAATTTGGATCTTCTTCATGGCAAAGGAGTTTTTACCTGGAATTTCATTCATTAAAGGTGAAAAGTGGCTTATGTCAAAAATGAGCGTTTCAGAGCGATTGGAGGCTGTTTTAGCACTGTACAGTCGCCTAAGGCTGAAAAGTGGCTTATGTCAAAAATGAGCGTTTCAGAGCGATTGGAGGCTGTTTTAGCGCTGAAAAGTGGCTTATGTGAAAAATGAGCGTTTCAGAGCGAGAGCAGCCTGTTTTTGCACTAAGCTGCATTTCACTGAAAAAAGGTCTTTCAAACAGGTTTACTAGCCTGAACTTGTTGAATTTGGATCTTCTTCATGGCAAAGGAGTTTTTACCTGGAATTTAATTCATTAAGGCTGAAAAGTGGGTTATGTCAAAAATGAGCGTTTCAGAGCGATAGGAGGCTGTTTTAGCACTGTACAGTCGCCTAAGGCTGAAAAGTGGCTTATGTGAAAAATGAGCGTTTCAGAGCGAGAGGAGGCTGTTTTAGCACTGTACAGTCGCCTAAGGCTGAAAAGTGGCTTATGTGAAAAATGAGCGTTTCAGAGCGAGAGGAGGCTGTTTTAGCACTGTACAGTCGCCTAAGGCTGAAAAGTGGCTTATGTGAAAAATGAGCGTTTCAGAGCGAGAGCAGCCTGTTTTTGCACTAAGCTGCATTTCACTGAAAAAAGGTCTTTCAAACAGGTTTACTAGCCTGAACTTGTTGAATTTGGATCTTCTTCATGGCAAAGGAGTTTTTACCTGGAATTTAATTCATTAAGGCTGAAAAGTGGGTTATGTCAAAAATGAGCGTTTCAGAGCGATAGGAGGCTGTTTTAGCACTGTACAGTCTCCTAAGGCTGAAAAGTGGCTTATGTGAAAAATGAGCGTTTCAGAGCGAGAGCAGCCTCTTTTTGCACTAAGCTGCATTTCACTGAAAAAAGGTCTTTCAAACAGGTTTACTAGCCTGAACTGGTTGAATTTGGATCTTCTTCATGGCAAAGGAGTTTTTACCTGGAATTTCATTCATTAAAGGTGAAAAGTGGCTTATGTCAAAAATGAGCGTTTCAGAGCGATTGGAGGCTGTTTTAGCGCTGAAAAGTGGCTTATGTGAAAAATGAGCGTTTCAGAGCGAGAGCAGCCTGTTTTTGCACTAAGCTGCATTTCACTGAAAAAAGGTCTTTCAAACAGGTTTACTAGCCTGAACTGGTTGAATTTGGATCTTCTTCATGGCAAAGGAGTTTTTACCTGGAATTTCATTCATTAAAGGTGAAAAGTGGCTTATGTCAAAAATGAGCGTTTCAGAGCGATTGGAGGCTGTTTTAGCGCTGAAAAGTGGCTTATGTGAAAAATGAGCGTTTCAGAGCGAGAGCAGCCTGTTTTTGCACTAAGCTGCATTTCACTGAAAAAAGGTCTTTCAGACAGGTTTACTAGCCTGAACTTGTTGAATTTGGATCTTCTTCATGGCAAAGGAGTTTTTACCTGGAATTTAATTCATTAAGGCTGAAAAGTGGGTTATGTCAAAAATGAGCGTTTCAGAGCGATAGGAGGCTGTTTTAGCACTGTACAGTCGCCTAAGGCTGAAAAGTGGCTTATGTGAAAAATGAGCGTTTCAGAGCGAGAGGAGGCTGTTTTAGCACTGTACAGTCGCCTAAGGCTGAAAAGTGGCTTATGTGAAAAATGAGCGTTTCAGAGCGAGAGCAGCCTGTTTTGGCACTAAGCTGCATTTCACTGAAAAAAGGTCTTTCAACCAGGTTTACTAGCCTGAACTGGATGAATTTGGATCTTCTTCATGGCAAAGGAGTTTTTTCCTGGAATTTCATTCATTAAAGGTGAAAAGTGGCTTATGTCAAAAATGAGCGTTTCAGAGCGATTGGAGGCTGTTTTAGCGCTGAAAAGTGGCTTATGTGAAAAATGAGCGTTTCAGAGCGAGAGCAGCCTGTTTTTGCACTAAGCTGCATTTCACTGAAAAAAGGTCTTTCAAACAGGTTTACTAGCCTGAACTGGTTGAATTTGGATCTTCTTCATGGCAAAGGAGTTTTTACCTGGAATTTAATTCATTAAGGCTGAAAAGTGGGTTATGTCAAAAATGAGCGTTTCAGAGCGATAGAAGGCTGTTTTAGCACTGTACAGTCGCCTAAGGCTGAAAAGTGGCTTATGTGAAAAATGAGCGTTTCAGAGCGAGAGGAGGCTGTTTTTGCACTGTACAGTCGCCTATAAGGCTGAAAAGTGGCTTATGTGAAAAATGAGCGTTTCAGAGCGAGAGCAGCCTGTTTTTGCACTAAGCTGCATTTCACTGAAAAAAGGTCTTTCAAACAGGTTTACTAGCCTGAACTTGTTGAATTTGGATCTTCTTCATGGCAAAGGAGTTTTTACCTGGAATTTCATTCATTAAGGCTGAAAAGTGGGTTATGTCAAAAATGAGCGTTTCAGAGCGATAGGAGGCTGTTTTAGCACTGTACAGTCTCCTAAGGCTGAAAAGTGGCTTATGTGAAAAATGAGCGTTTCAGAGCGAGAGCAGCCTCTTTTTGCACTAAGCTGCATTTCACTGAAAAAAGGTCTTTCAAACAGGTTTACTAGCCTGAACTGGTTGAATTTGGATCTTCTTCATGGCAAAGGAGTTTTTACCTGGAATTTAATTCATTAAAGGAGAAAAGTGTCTTATGTGAAAAATGAGCGTTTCAGAGCGAGAGGAGGCTGTTTTAGCACTGTACAGTCGCCTAAGGCTGAAAAGTGGCTTATGTGAAAAATGAGCGTTTCAGAGCGAGAGGAGGCTGTTTTTGCACTAAGCTGCATTTCACTGAAAAAAGGTCTTTCAACCAGGTTTACTAGCCTGAACTGCATGAATTTGGATCTTCTTCATGGCAAAGGAGTTTTTACCTGGAATTTCATTCATTAAAGGTGAAAAGTGGCTTATGTCAAAAATGAGCGTTTCAGAGCGATTGGAGGCTGTTTTAGCGCTGAAAAGTGGCTTATGTGAAAAATGAGCGTTTCAGAGCGAGAGCAGCCTGTTTTTGCACTAAGCTGCATTTCACTGAAAAAAGGTCTTTCAAACAGGTTTACTAGCCTGAACTGGTTGAATTTGGATCTTCTTCATGGCAAAGGAGTTTTTACCTGGAATTTCATTCATTAAAGGTGAAAAGTGGCTTATGTCAAAAATGAGCGTTTCAGAGCGATTGGAGGCTGTTTTAGCGCTGAAAAGTGGCTTATGTGAAAAATGAGCGTTTCAGAGCGAGAGCAGCCTGTTTTTGCACTAAGCTGCATTTCACTGAAAAAAGGTCTTTCAAACAGGTTTACTAGCCTGAACTTGTTGAATTTGGATCTTCTTCATGGCAAAGGAGTTTTTACCTGGAATTTAATTCATTAAGGCTGAAAAGTGGGTTATGTCAAAAATGAGCGTTTCAGAGCGATAGGAGGCTGTTTTAGCACTGTACAGTCGCCTAAGGCTGAAAAGTGGCTTATGTGAAAAATGAGCGTTTCAGAGCGAGAGCAGCCTGTTTTTGCACTAAGCTGCATTTCACTGAAAAAAGGTCTTTCAAACAGGTTTACTAGCCTGAACTGGTTGAATTTGGATCTTCTTCATGGCAAAGGAGTTTTTACCTGGAATTTCATTCATTAAAGGTGAAAAGTGGCTTATGTCAAAAATGAGCGTTTCAGAGCGATTGGAGGCTGTTTTAGCACTGTACAGTCGCCTAAGGCTGAAAAGTGGCTTATGTGAAAAATGAGCGTTTCAGAGCGAGAGCAGCCTGTTTTGGCACTAAGCTGCATTTCACTGAAAAAAGGTCTTTCAACCAGGTTTACTAGCCTGAACTGGATGAATTTGGATCTTCTTCATGGCAAAGGAGTTTTTTCCTGGAATTTCATTCATTAAAGGTGAAAAGTGGCTTATGTCAAAAATGAGCGTTTCAGAGCGATTGGAGGCTGTTTTAGCGCTGAAAAGTGGCTTATGTGAAAAATGAGCGTTTCAGAGCGAGAGCAGCCTGTTTTTGCACTAAGCTGCATTTCACTGAAAAAAGGTCTTTCAAACAGGTTTACTAGCCTGAACTTGTTGAATTTGGATCTTCTTCATGGCAAAGGAGTTTTTACCTGGAATTTCATTCATTAAGGCTGAAAAGTGGGTTATGTCAAAAATGAGCGTTTCAGAGCGATAGGAGGCTGTTTTAGCACTGTACAGTCGCCTAAGGCTGAAAAGTGGCTTATGTGAAAAATGAGCGTTTCAGAGCGAGAGGAGGCTGTTTTAGCACTGTACAGTCGCCTAAGGCTGAAAAGTGGCTTATGTGAAAAATGAGCGTTTCAGAGCGAGAGGAGGCTGTTTTTGCACTGTACAGTCGCCTATAAGGCTGAAAAGTGGCTTATGTGAAAAATGAGCGTTTCAGAGCGAGAGCAGCCTGTTTTTGCACTAAGCTGCATTTCACTGAAAAAAGGTCTTTCAAACAGGTTTACTAGCCTGAACTTGTTGAATTTGGATCTTCTTCATGGCAAAGGAGTTTTTACCTGGAATTTAATTCATTAAGGCTGAAAAGTGGGTTATGTCAAAAATGAGCGTTTCAGAGCGATAGGAGGCTGTTTTAGCACTGTACAGTCTCCTAAGGCTGAAAAGTGGCTTATGTGAAAAATGAGCGTTTCAGAGCGAGAGCAGCCTCTTTTTGCACTAAGCTGCATTTCACTGAAAAAAGGTCTTTCAAACAGGTTTACTAGCCTGAACTGGTTGAATTTGGATCTTCTTCATGGCAAAGGAGTTTTTACCTGGAATTTCATTCATTAAAGGTGAAAAGTGGCTTATGTCAAAAATGAGCGTTTCAGAGCGATTGGAGGCTGTTTTAGCACTGTACAGTCGCCTAAGGCTGAAAAGTGGCTTATGTCAAAAATGAGCGTTTCAGAGCGATTGGAGGCTGTTTTAGCGCTGAAAAGTGGCTTATGTGAAAAATGAGCGTTTCAGAGCGAGAGCAGCCTGTTTTTGCACTAAGCTGCATTTCACTGAAAAAAGGTCTTTCAAACAGGTTTACTAGCCTGAACTTGTTGAATTTGGATCTTCTTCATGGCAAAGGAGTTTTTACCTGGAATTTAATTCATTAAGGCTGAAAAGTGGGTTATGTCAAAAATGAGCGTTTCAGAGCGATAGGAGGCTGTTTTAGCACTGTACAGTCGCCTAAGGCTGAAAAGTGGCTTATGTGAAAAATGAGCGTTTCAGAGCGAGAGGAGGCTGTTTTAGCACTGTACAGTCGCCTAAGGCTGAAAAGTGGCTTATGTGAAAAATGAGCGTTTCAGAGCGAGAGGAGGCTGTTTTAGCACTGTACAGTCGCCTAAGGCTGAAAAGTGGCTTATGTGAAAAATGAGCGTTTCAGAGCGAGAGCAGCCTGTTTTTGCACTAAGCTGCATTTCACTGAAAAAAGGTCTTTCAAACAGGTTTACTAGCCTGAACTTGTTGAATTTGGATCTTCTTCATGGCAAAGGAGTTTTTACCTGGAATTTAATTCATTAAGGCTGAAAAGTGGGTTATGTCAAAAATGAGCGTTTCAGAGCGATAGGAGGCTGTTTTAGCACTGTACAGTCTCCTAAGGCTGAAAAGTGGCTTATGTGAAAAATGAGCGTTTCAGAGCGAGAGCAGCCTCTTTTTGCACTAAGCTGCATTTCACTGAAAAAAGGTCTTTCAAACAGGTTTACTAGCCTGAACTGGTTGAATTTGGATCTTCTTCATGGCAAAGGAGTTTTTACCTGGAATTTCATTCATTAAAGGTGAAAAGTGGCTTATGTCAAAAATGAGCGTTTCAGAGCGATTGGAGGCTGTTTTAGCGCTGAAAAGTGGCTTATGTGAAAAATGAGCGTTTCAGAGCGAGAGCAGCCTGTTTTTGCACTAAGCTGCATTTCACTGAAAAAAGGTCTTTCAAACAGGTTTACTAGCCTGAACTGGTTGAATTTGGATCTTCTTCATGGCAAAGGAGTTTTTACCTGGAATTTCATTCATTAAAGGTGAAAAGTGGCTTATGTCAAAAATGAGCGTTTCAGAGCGATTGGAGGCTGTTTTAGCGCTGAAAAGTGGCTTATGTGAAAAATGAGCGTTTCAGAGCGAGAGCAGCCTGTTTTTGCACTAAGCTGCATTTCACTGAAAAAAGGTCTTTCAGACAGGTTTACTAGCCTGAACTTGTTGAATTTGGATCTTCTTCATGGCAAAGGAGTTTTTACCTGGAATTTAATTCATTAAGGCTGAAAAGTGGGTTATGTCAAAAATGAGCGTTTCAGAGCGATAGGAGGCTGTTTTAGCACTGTACAGTCGCCTAAGGCTGAAAAGTGGCTTATGTGAAAAATGAGCGTTTCAGAGCGAGAGGAGGCTGTTTTAGCACTGTACAGTCGCCTAAGGCTGAAAAGTGGCTTATGTGAAAAATGAGCGTTTCAGAGCGAGAGGAGGCTGTTTTAGCACTGTACAGTCGCCTAAGGCTGAAAAGTGGCTTATGTGAAAAATGAGCGTTTCAGAGCGAGAGCAGCCTGTTTTGGCACTAAGCTGCATTTCACTGAAAAAAGGTCTTTCAACCAGGTTTACTAGCCTGAACTGGATGAATTTGGATCTTCTTCATGGCAAAGGAGTTTTTTCCTGGAATTTCATTCATTAAAGGTGAAAAGTGGCTTATGTCAAAAATGAGCGTTTCAGAGCGATTGGAGGCTGTTTTAGCGCTGAAAAGTGGCTTATGTGAAAAATGAGCGTTTCAGAGCGAGAGCAGCCTGTTTTTGCACTAAGCTGCATTTCACTGAAAAAAGGTCTTTCAAACAGGTTTACTAGCCTGAACTGGTTGAATTTGGATCTTCTTCATGGCAAAGGAGTTTTTACCTGGAATTTAATTCATTAAGGCTGAAAAGTGGGTTATGTCAAAAATGAGCGTTTCAGAGCGATAGAAGGCTGTTTTAGCACTGTACAGTCGCCTAAGGCTGAAAAGTGGCTTATGTGAAAAATGAGCGTTTCAGAGCGAGAGGAGGCTGTTTTTGCACTGTACAGTCGCCTATAAGGCTGAAAAGTGGCTTATGTGAAAAATGAGCGTTTCAGAGCGAGAGCAGCCTGTTTTTGCACTAAGCTGCATTTCACTGAAAAAAGGTCTTTCAAACAGGTTTACTAGCCTGAACTTGTTGAATTTGGATCTTCTTCATGGCAAAGGAGTTTTTACCTGGAATTTCATTCATTAAGGCTGAAAAGTGGGTTATGTCAAAAATGAGCGTTTCAGAGCGATAGGAGGCTGTTTTAGCACTGTACAGTCTCCTAAGGCTGAAAAGTGGCTTATGTGAAAAATGAGCGTTTCAGAGCGAGAGCAGCCTCTTTTTGCACTAAGCTGCATTTCACTGAAAAAAGGTCTTTCAAACAGGTTTACTAGCCTGAACTGGTTGAATTTGGATCTTCTTCATGGCAAAGGAGTTTTTACCTGGAATTTCATTCATTAAAGGTGAAAAGTGGCTTATGTCAAAAATGAGCGTTTCAGAGCGAGAGCAGCCTGTTTTTGCACTGTACAGTCGCCTAAGGCTGAAAAGTGGCTTATGTGAAAAATGAGCGTTTCAGAGCGATTGGAGGCTGTTTTAGCGCTGAAAAGTGGCTTATGTGAAAAATGAGCGTTTCAGAGCGAGAGCAGCCTGTTTTTGCACTAAGCTGCATTTCACTGAAAAAAGGTCTTTCAAACAGGTTTACTAGCCTGAACTGGTTGAATTTGGATCTTCTTCATGGCAAAGGAGTTTTTACCTGGAATTTCATTCATTAAAGGTGAAAAGTGGCTTATGTCAAAAATGAGCGTTTCAGAGCGATTGGAGGCTGTTTTAGCACTGTACAGTCGCCTAAGGCTGAAAAGTGGCTTATGTCAAAAATGAGCGTTTCAGAGCGATTGGAGGCTGTTTTAGCGCTGAAAAGTGGCTTATGTGAAAAATGAGCGTTTCAGAGCGAGAGCAGCCTGTTTTTGCACTAAGCTGCATTTCACTGAAAAAAGGTCTTTCAAACAGGTTTACTAGCCTGAACTTGTTGAATTTGGATCTTCTTCATGGCAAAGGAGTTTTTACCTGGAATTTAATTCATTAAGGCTGAAAAGTGGGTTATGTCAAAAATGAGCGTTTCAGAGCGATAGGAGGCTGTTTTAGCACTGTACAGTCGCCTAAGGCTGAAAAGTGGCTTATGTGAAAAATGAGCGTTTCAGAGCGAGAGGATGCTGTTTTAGCACTGTACAGTCGCCTAAGGCTGAAAAGTGGCTTATGTGAAAAATGAGCGTTTCAGAGCGAGAGCAGCCTGTTTTTGCACTGTACAGTCGCCTAAGGCTGAAAAGTGGCTTATGTGAAAAATGAGCGTTTCAGAGCGAGAGCAGCCTGTTTTTGCACTAAGCTGCATTTCACTGAAAAAAGGTCTTTCAAACAGGTTTACTAGCCTGAACTGGTTGAATTTGGATCTTCTTCATGGCAAAGGAGTTTTTACCTGGAATTTCATTCATTAAAGGTGAAAAGTGGCTTATGTCAAAAATGAGCGTTTCAGAGCGATTGGAGGCTGTTTTAGCACTGTACAGTCGCCTAAGGCTGAAAAGTGGCTTATGTGTAAAATGAGCGTTTCAGAGCGAGAGCAGCCTGTTTTGGCACTAAGCTGCATTTCACTGAAAAAAGGTCTTTCAACCAGGTTTACTAGCCTGAACTGGATGAATTTGGATCTTCTTCATGGCAAAGGAGTTTTTTCCTGGAATTTCATTCATTAAAGGTGAAAAGTGGCTTATGTCAAAAATGAGCGTTTCAGAGCGATTGGAGGCTGTTTTAGCGCTGAAAAGTGGCTTATGTGAAAAATGAGCGTTTCAGAGCGAGAGCAGCCTGTTTTTGCACTAAGCTGCATTTCACTGAAAAAAGGTCTTTCAAACAGGTTTACTAGCCTGAACTGGTTGAATTTGGATCTTCTTCATGGCAAATGAGTTTTTACCTGGAATTTAATTCATTAAGGCTGAAAAGTGGGTTATGTCAAAAATGAGCGTTTCAGAGCGATAGAAGGCTGTTTTAGCACTGTACAGTCGCCTAAGGCTGAAAAGTGGCTTATGTGAAAAATGAGCGTTTCAGAGCGAGAGGAGGCTGTTTTTGCACTGTACAGTCGCCTATAAGGCTGAAAAGTGGCTTATGTGAAAAATGAGCGTTTCAGAGCGAGAGCAGCCTGTTTTTGCACTAAGCTGCATTTCACTGAAAAAAGGTCTTTCAAACAGGTTTACTAGCCTGAACTTGTTGAATTTGGATCTTCTTCATGGCAAAGGAGTTTTTACCTGGAATTTCATTCATTAAAGGTGATAAGTGGCTTATGTCAAAAATGAGCGTTTCAGAGCGAGAGGAGGCTGTTTTAGCACTGTACAGTCGCCTAAGGCTGAAAAGTGGCTTATGTGAAAAATGAGCGTTTCAGAGCGAGAGGAGGCTGTTTTTGCACTGTACAGTCGCCTATAAGGCTGAAAAGTGGCTTATGTGAAAAATGAGCGTTTCAGAGCGAGAGCAGCCTGTTTTTGCACTAAGCTGCATTTCACTGAAAAAAGGTCTTTCAAACAGGTTTACTAGCCTGAACTTGTTGAATTTGGATCTTCTTCATGGCAAAGGAGTTTTTACCTGGAATTTAATTCATTAAGGCTGAAAAGTGGGTTATGTCAAAAATGAGCGTTTCAGAGCGATAGGAGGCTGTTTTAGCACTGTACAGTCGCCTAAGGCTGAAAAGTGGCTTATGTCAAAAATGAGCGTTTCAGAGCGATTGGAGGCTGTTTTAGCGCTGAAAAGTGGCTTATGTGAAAAATGAGCGTTTCAGAGCGAGAGCAGCCTGTTTTTGCACTAAGCTGCATTTCACTGAAAAAAGGTCTTTCAAACAGGTTTACTAGCCTGAACTTGTTGAATTTGGATCTTCTTCATGGCAAAGGAGTTTTTACCTGGAATTTAATTCATTAAGGCTGAAAAGTGGGTTATGTCAAAAATGAGCGTTTCAGAGCGATAGGAGGCTGTTTTAGCACTGTACAGTCGCCTAAGGCTGAAAAGTGGCTTATGTGAAAAATGAGCGTTTCAGAGCGAGAGGAGGCTGTTTTTGCACTGTACAGTCGCCTATAGGGCTGAAAAGTGGCTTATGTGAAAAATGAGCGTTTCAGAGCGAGAGCAGCCTGTTTTTGCACTAAGCTGCATTTCACTGAAAAAAGGTCTTTCAAACAGGTTTACTAGCCTGAACTTGTTGAATTTGGATCTTCTTCATGGCAAAGGAGTTTTTACCTGGAATTTAATTCATTAAGGCTGAAAAGTGGGTTATGTCAAAAATGAGCGTTTCAGAGCGATAGGAGGCTGTTTTAGCACTGTACAGTCGCCTAAGGCTGAAAAGTGGCTTATGTCAAAAATGAGCGTTTCAGAGCGATTGGAGGCTGTTTTAGCGCTGAAAAGTGGCTTATGTGAAAAATGAGCGTTTCAGAGCGAGAGCAGCCTGTTTTTGCACTAAGCTGCATTTCACTGAAAAAAGGTCTTTCAAACAGGTTTACTAGCCTGAACTGGTTGAATTTGGATCTTCTTCATGGCAAAGGAGTTTTTACCTGGAATTTCATTCATTAAAGGTGAAAAGTGGCTTATGTCAAAAATGAGCGTTTCAGAGCGATTGGAGGCTGTTTTAGCACTGTACAGTCGCCTAAGGCTGAAAAGTGGCTTATGTGAAAAATGAGCGTTTCAGAGCGAGAGCAGCCTGTTTTGGCACTAAGCTGCATTTCACTGAAAAAAGGTCTTTCAACCAGGTTTACTAGCCTGAACTGGATGAATTTGGATCTTCTTCATGGCAAAGGAGTTTTTTCCTGGAATTTCATTCATTAAAGGTGAAAAGTGGCTTATGTCAAAAATGAGCGTTTCAGAGCGATTGGAGGCTGTTTTAGCGCTGAAAAGTGGCTTATGTGAAAAATGAGCGTTTCAGAGCGAGAGCAGCCTGTTTTTGCACTAAGCTGCATTTCACTGAAAAAAGGTCTTTCAAACAGGTTTACTAGCCTGAACTGGTTGAATTTGGATCTTCTTCATGGCAAATGAGTTTTTACCTGGAATTTAATTCATTAAGGCTGAAAAGTGGGTTATGTCAAAAATGAGCGTTTCAGAGCGATAGAAGGCTGTTTTAGCACTGTACAGTCGCCTAAGGCTGAAAAGTGGCTTATGTGAAAAATGAGCGTTTCAGAGCGAGAGGAGGCTGTTTTTGCACTGTACAGTCGCCTATAAGGCTGAAAAGTGGCTTATGTGAAAAATTAGCGTTTCAGAGCGAGAGCAGCCTGTTTTTGCACTAAGCTGCATTTCACTGAAAAAAGGTCTTTCAACCAGGTTTACTAGCCTGAACTTGTTGAATTTGGATCTTCTTCATGGCAAAGGAGTTTTTACCTGGAATTTAATTCATTAAGGCTGAAAAGTGGGTTATGTCAAAAATGAGCGTTTCAGAGCGATAGGAGGCTGTTTTAGCACTGTACAGTCGCCTAAGGCTGAAAAGTGGCTTATGTGAAAAATGAGCGTTTCAGAGCGAGAGGAGGCTGTTTTTGCACTGTACAGTCGCCTATAAGGCTGAAAAGTGGCTTATGTGAAAAATGAGCGTTTCAGAGCGAGAGCAGCCTGTTTTTGCACTAAGCTGCATTTCACTGAAAAAAGGTCTTTCAAACAGGTTTACTAGCCTGAACTTGTTGAATTTGGATCTTCTTCATGGCAAAGGAGTTTTTACCTGGAATTTAATTCATTAAGGCTGAAAAGTGGGTTATGTCAAAAATGAGCGTTTCAGAGCGATAGGAGGCTGTTTTAGCACTGGTACAGTCGCCTAAGGCTGAAAAGTGGCTTATGTGAAAAATGAGCGTTTCAGAGCGAGAGGAGGCTGTTTTTGCACTGTACAGTCGCCTAAGGCTGAAAAGTGGCTTATGTGAAAAATGAGCGTTTCAGAGCGAGAGGAGGCTGTTTTTGCACTAAGCTGCATTTCACTGAAAAAAGGTCTTTCAACCAGGTTTACTAGCCTGAACTGCATGAATTTGGATCTTCTTCATGGCAAAGGAGTTTTTACCTGGAATTTCATTCATTAAAGGTGAAAAGTGGCTTGTGTGAAAAATGAGCGTTTCAGAGCGAGAGGAGGCTGTTTTTGCACTGTACAGTCGCCTAAGGCTGAAAAGTGGCTTATGTGAAAAATGAGCGTTTCAGAGCGAGAGGAGGCTGTTTTTGCACTAAGCTGCATTTCACTGAAAAAAGGTCTTTCAACCAGGTTTACTAGCCTGAACTGCATGAATTTGGATCTTCTTCATGGCAAAGGAGTTTTTACCTGGAATTTCATTCATTAAAGGTGAAAAGTGGCTTATGTCAAAAATGAGCGTTTCAGAGCGATTGGAGGCTGTTTTAGCGCTGAAAAGTGGCTTATGTGAAAAATGAGCGTTTCAGAGCGAGAGCAGCCTGTTTTTGCACTGTACAGTCGCCTAAGGCTGAAAAGTGGCTTATGTGAAAAATGAGCGTTTCAGAGCGAGAGCAGCCTGTTTTTGCACTAAGCTGCATTTCACTGAAAAAAGGTCTTTCAAACAGGTTTACTAGCCTGAACTGGTTGAATTTGGATCTTCTTCATGGCAAAGGAGTTTTTACCTGGAATTTCATTCATTAAAGGTGAAAAGTTGCTTATGTCAAAAATGAGCGTTTCAGAGCGATTGGAGGCTGTTTTAGCGCTGAAAAGTGGCTTATGTGAAAAATGAGTGTTTCAGAGCGAGAGCAGCCTGTTTTTGCACTAAGCTGCATTTCACTGAAAAAAGGTCTTTCAAACAGGTTTACTAGCCTGAACTGGTTGAATTTGGATCTTCTTCATGGCAAAGGAGTTTTTACCTGGAATTTCATTCATTAAAGGTGAAAAGTGGCTTATGTCAAAAATGAGCGTTTCAGAGCGATTGGAGGCTGTTTTAGCGCTGAAAAGTGGCTTATGTGAAAAATGAGCGTTTCAGAGCGAGAGCAGCCTGTTTTTGCACTAAGCTGCATTTCACTGAAAAAAGGTCTTTCAAACAGGTTTACTAGCCTGAACTGGTTGAATTTGGATCTTCTTCATGGCAAAGGAGTTTTTACCTGGAATTTCATTCATTAAAGGTGAAAAGTGGCTTATGTCAAAAATGAGCGTTTCAGAGCGATTGGAGGCTGTTTTAGCACTGTACAGTCGCCTAAGGCTGAAAAGTGGCTTATGTCAAAAATGAGCGTTTCAGAGCGATTGGAGGCTGTTTTAGCGCTGAAAAGTGGCTTATGTGAAAAATGAGCGTTTCAGAGCGAGAGCAGCCTGTTTTTGCACTAAGCTGCATTTCACTGAAAAAAGGTCTTTCAAACAGGTTTACTAGCCTGAACTGGTTGAATTTGGATCTTCTTCATGGCAAAGGAGTTTTTACCTGGAATTTCATTCATTAAACGTGAAAAGTGGCTTATGTCAAAAATGAGCGTTTCAGAGCGATTGGAGGCTGTTTTAGCGCTGAAAAGTGGCTTATGTGAAAAATGAGCGTTTCAGAGCGAGAGCAGCCTGTTTTTGCACTAAGCTGCATTTCACTGAAAAAAGGTCTTTCAAACAGGTTTACTAGCCTGAACTTGTTGAATTTGGATCTTCTTCATGGCAAAGGAGTTTTTACCTGGAATTTAATTCATTAAGGCTGAAAAGTGGGTTATGTCAAAAATGAGCGTTTCAGAGCGATAGGAGGCTGTTTTAGCACTGTACAGTCGCCTAAGGCTGAAAAGTGGCTTATGTGAAAAATGAGCGTTTCAGAGCGAGAGGAGGCTGTTTTAGCACTGTACAGTCGCCTAAGGCTGAAAAGTGGCTTATGTGAAAAATGAGCGTTTCAGAGCGAGAGGAGGCTGTTTTTGCACTAAGCTGCATTTCACTGAAAAAAGGTCTTTCAACCAGGTTTACTAGCCTGAACTGCATGCATTTGGATCTTCTTCATGGCAAAGGAGTTTTTACCTGGAATTTCATTCATTAAAGGTGAAAAGTGGCTTATGTCAAAAATGAGCGTTTCAGAGCGATTGGAGGCTGTTTTAGCGCTGAAAAGTGGCTTATGTGAAAAATGAGCGTTTCAGAGCGAGAGCAGCCTGTTTTTGCACTAAGCTGCATTTCACTGAAAAAAGGTCTTTCAAACAGGTTTACTAGCCTGAACTGGTTGAATTTGGATCTTCTTCATGGCAAATGAGTTTTTACCTGGAATTTAATTCATTAAGGCTGAAAAGTGGGTTATGTCAAAAATGAGCGTTTCAGAGCGATAGGAGGCTGTTTTAGCACTGTACAGTCGCCTAAGGCTGAAAAGTGGCTTATGTGAAAAATGAGCGTTTCAGAGCGAGAGCAGCCTGTTTTTGCACTAAGCTGCATTTCACTGAAAAAAGGTCTTTCAAACAGGTTTACTAGCCTGAACTGGTTGAATTTGGATCTTCTTCATGGCAAATGAGTTTTTACCTGGAATTTAATTCATTAAGGCTGAAAAGTGGGTTATGTCAAAAATGAGCGTTTCAGAGCGATAGGAGGCTGTTTTAGCACTGTACAGTCGCCTAAGGCTGAAAAGTGGCTTATGTGAAAAATGAGCGTTTCAGAGCGAGAGGAGGCTGTTTTTGCACTAAGCTGCATTTCACTGAAAAAAGGTCTTTCAACCAGGTTTACTAGCCTGAACTGCATGAATTTGGATCTTCTTCATGGCAAAGGAGTTTTTACCTGGAATTTCATTCATTAAAGGTGAAAAGTGGCTTATGTCAAAAATGAGCGTTTCAGAGCGATTGGAGGCTGTTTTAGCGCTGAAAAGTGGCTTATGTGAAAAATGAGCGTTTCAGAGCGAGAGCAGCCTGTTTTTGCACTAAGCTGCATTTCACTGAAAAAAGGTCTTTCAAACAGGTTTACTAGCCTGAACTGCATGAATTTGGATCTTCTTCATGGCAAAGGAGTTTTTACCTGGAATTTAATTCATTAAGGCTGAAAAGTGGGTTATGTCAAAAATGAGCGTTTCAGAGCGATAGGAGGCTGTTTTAGCACTGTACAGTCGCCTAAGGCTGAAAAGTGGCTTATGTGAAAAATGAGCGATTCAGAGCGAGAGGAGGCTGTTTTAGCACTGTACAGTCGCCTAAGGCTGAAAAGTGGCTTATGTGAAAAATGAGCGTTTCAGAGCGAGAGCAGCCTGTTTTTGCACTAAGCTGCATTTCACTGAAAAAAGGTCTTTCAAACAGGTTTACTAGCCTGAACTGGTTGAATTTGGATCTTCTTCATGGCAAATGAGTTTTTACCTGGAATTTAATTCATTAAGGCTGAAAAGTGGGTTATGTCAAAAATGAGCGTTTCAGAGCGATAGGAGGCTGTTTTAGCACTGTACAGTCGCCTAAGGCTGAAAAGTGGCTTATGTGAAAAATGAGCGTTTCAGAGCGAGAGGAGGCTGTTTTTGCACTAAGCTGCATTTCACTGAAAAAAGGTCTTTCAACCAGGTTTACTAGCCTGAACTGCATGAATTTGGATCTTCTTCATGGCAAAGGAGTTTTTACCTGGAATTTCATTCATTAAAGGTGAAAAGTGGCTTATGTCAAAAATGAGCGTTTCAGAGCGATTGGAGGCTGTTTTAGCGCTGAAAAGTGGCTTATGTGAAAAATGAGCGTTTCAGAGCGAGAGCAGCCTGTTTTTGCACTAAGCTGCATTTCACTGAAAAAAGGTCTTTCAAACAGGTTTACTAGCCTGAACTTGTTGAATTTGGATCTTCTTCATGGCAAAGGAGTTTTTACCTGGAATTTCATTCATTAAGGCTGAAAAGTGGCTTATGTCAAAAATGAGCGTTTCAGAGCGATAGGAGGCTGTTTTAGCACTGTACAGTCGCCTAAGGCTGAAAAGTGGCTTATGTGAAAAATGAGCGATTCAGAGCGAGAGGAGGCTGTTTTAGCACTGTACAGTCGCCTAAGGCTGAAAAGTGGCTTATGTGAAAAATGAGCGTTTCAGAGCGAGAGCAGCCTGTTTTTGCACTAAGCTGCATTTCACTGAAAAAAGGTCTTTCAAACAGGTTTACTAGCCTGAACTGGTTGAATTTGGATCTTCTTCATGGCAAATGAGTTTTTACCTGGAATTTAATTCATTAAGGCTGAAAAGTGGGTTATGTCAAAAATGAGCGTTTCAGAGCGATAGGAGGCTGTTTTAGCACTGTACAGTCGCCTAAGGCTGAAAAGTGGCTTATGTGAAAAATGAGCGTTTCAGAGCGAGAGGAGGCTGTTTTTGCACTAAGCTGCATTTCACTGAAAAAAGGTCTTTCAACCAGGTTTACTAGCCTGAACTGCATGAATTTGGATCTTCTTCATGGCAAAGGAGTTTTTACCTGGAATTTAATTCATTAAAGGTGAAAAGTGGCTTATGTCAAAAATGAGCGTTTCAGAGCGATTGGAGGCTGTTTTAGCGCTGAAAAGTGGCTTATGTGAAAAATGAGCGTTTCAGAGCGAGAGCAGCCTGTTTTTGCACTAAGCTGCATTTCACTGAAAAAAGGTCTTTCAAACAGGTTTACTAGCCTGAACTGGTTGAATTTGGATCTTCTTCATGGCAAAGGAGTTTTTACCTGGAATTTCATTCATTAAAGGTGAAAAGTGGCTTATGTCAAAAATGAGCGTTTCAGAGCGATTGGAGGCTGTTTTAGCGCTGAAAAGTGGCTTATGTGAAAAATGAGCGTTTCAGAGCTAGAGCAGCCTGTTTTTGCACTAAGCTGCATTTCACTGAAAAAAGGTCTTTCAAACAGGTTTACTAGCCTGAACTGGTTGAATTTGGATCTTCTTCATGGCAAAGGAGTTTTTACCTGGAATTTCATTCATTAAAGGTGAAAAGTGGCTTATGTCAAAAATGAGCGTTTCAGAGCGATTGGAGGCTGTTTTAGCACTGTACAGTCGCCTAAGGCTGAAAAGTGGCTTATGTCAAAAATGAGCGTTTCAGAGCGATTGGAGGCTGTTTTAGCGCTGAAAAGTGGCTTATGTGAAAAATGAGCGTTTCAGAGCGAGAGCAGCCTGTTTTTGCACTAAGCTGCATTTCACTGAAAAAAGGTCTTTCAACCAGGTTTACTAGCCTGAACTGCATGAATTTGGATCTTCTTCATGGCAAAGGAGTTTTTACCTGGAATTTCATTCATTAAAGGTGAAAAGTGGCTTATGTCAAAAATGAGCGTTTCAGAGCGATTGGAGGCTGTTTTAGCGCTGAAAAGTGGCTTATGTGAAAAATGAGCGTTTCAGAGCGAGAGCAGCCTGTTTTTGCACTAAGCTGCATTTCACTGAAAAAAGGTCTTTCAACCAGGTTTACTAGCCTGAACTGCATGAATTTGGATCTTCTTCATGGCAAAGGAGTTTTTACCTGGAATTTCATTCATTAAAGGTGAAAAGTGGCTTATGTCAAAAATGAGCGTTTCAGAGCGATTGGAGGCTGTTTTAGCGCTGAAAAGTGACTTATGTGAAAAATGAGCGTTTCAGAGCGAGAGCAGCCTGTTTTTGCACTAAGCTGCATTTCACTGAAAAAAGGTCTTTCAAACAGGTTTACTAGCCTGAACTGGTTGAATTTGGATCTTCTTCATGGCAAAGGAGTTTTTACCTGGAATTTCATTCATTAAAGGTGAAAAGTGGCTTATGTCAAAAATGAGCGTTTCAGAGCGATTGGAGGCTGTTTTAGCGCTGAAAAGTGGCTTATGTGAAAAATGAGCGTTTCAGAGCGAGAGCAGCCTGTTTTTGCACTAAGCTGCATTTCACTGAAAAAAGGTCTTTCAAACAGGTTTACTAGCCTGAACTTGTTGAATTTGGATCTTCTTCATGGCAAAGGAGTTTTTACCTGGAATTTAATTCATTAAGGCTGAAAAGTGGGTTATGTGAAAAATGAGCGTTTCAGAGCGATAGGAGGCTGTTTTAGCACTGTACAGTCGCCTAAGGCTGAAAAGTGGCTTATGTGAAAAATGAGCGTTTCAGAGCGAGAGCAGCCTGTTTTTGCACTAAGCTGCATTTCACTGAAAAAAGGTCTTTCAACCAGGTTTACTAGCCTGAACTGGATGAATTTGGATCTTCTTCATGGCAAAGGAGTTTTTACCTGGAATTTCATTCATTAAAGGTGAAAAGTGGCTTATGTCAAAAATGAGCGTTTCAGAGCGATTGGAGGCTGTTTTAGCACTGTACAGTCGCCTAAGGATGAAAAGTGGCTTATGTCAAAAATGAGCGTTTCAGAGCGATTGGAGGCTGTTTTAGCGCTGAAAAGTGGCTTATGTGAAAAATGAGCGTTTCAGAGCGAGAGCAGCCTGTTTTTGCACTAAGCTGCATTTCACTGAAAAAAGGTCTTTCAAACAGGTTTACTAGCCTGAACTGGTTGAATTTGGATCTTCTTCATGGCAAATGAGTTTTTACCTGGAATTTAATTCATTAAGGCTGAAAAGTGGGTTATGTCAAAAATGAGCGTTTCAGAGCGATAGCAGGCTGTTTTAGCACTGTACAGTCGCCTAAGGCTGAAAAGTGGCTTATGTGAAAAATGAGCGTTTCAGAGCGAGAGGAGGCTGTTTTAGCACTGTACAGTCGCCTAAGGCTGAAAAGTGGCTTATGTGAAAAATGAGCGTTTCAGAGCGAGAGCAGCCTGTTTTTGCACTAAGCTGCATTTCACTGAAAAAAGGTCTTTCAAACAGGTTTACTAGCCTGAACTGGTTGAATTTGGATCTTCTTCATGGCAAAGGAGTTTTTACCTGGAATTTCATTCATTAAAGGTGAAAAGTGGCTTATGTCAAAAATGAGCGTTTCAGAGCGATTGGAGGCTGTTTTAGCACTGTACAGTCGCCTAAGGCTGAAAAGTGGCTTATGTCAAAAATGAGCGTTTCAGAGCGATTGGAGGCTGTTTTAGCGCTGAAAAGTGGCTTATGTGAAAAATGAGCGTTTCAGAGCGAGAGCAGCCTGTTTTTGCACTAAGCTGCATTTCACTGAAAAAAGGTCTTTCAAACAGGTTTACTAGCCTGAACTTGTTGAATTTGGATCTTCTTCATGGCAAAGGAGTTTTTACCTGGAATTTAATTCATTAAGGCTGAAAAGTGGGTTATGTGAAAAATGAGCGTTTCAGAGCGATAGGAGGCTGTTTTAGCACTGTACAGTCGCCTAAGGCTGAAAAGTGGCTTATGTGAAAAATGAGCGTTTCAGAGCGAGAGGAGGCTGTTTTAGCACTGTACAGTCGCCTAAGGCTGAAAAGTGGCTTATGTCAAAAATGAGCGTTTCAGAGCGATTGGAGGCTGTTTTTGCACTAAGCTGCATTTCACTGAAAAAAGGTCTTTCAAACAGGTTTACTAGCCTGAACTGCATGAATTTGGATCTTCTTCATGGCAAAGGAGTTTTTACCTGGAATTTCATTCATTAGAGGTGAAAAGTGGCTTATGTCAAAAATGAGCGTTTCAGAGCGATTGGAGGCTGTTTTAGCGCTGAAAAGTGGCTTATGTGAAAAATGAGCGTTTCAGAGCGAGAGCAGCCTGTTTTTGCACTAAGCTGCATTTCACTGAAAAAAGGTCTTTCAAACAGGTTTACTAGCCTGAACTGGTTGAATTTGGATCTTCTTCATGGCAAAGGAGTTTTTACCTGGAATTTCATTCATTAAAGGTGAAAAGTGGCTTATGTGAAAAATGAGCGTTTCAGAGCGAGAGCAGCCTGTTTTTGCACTAAGCTGCATTTCACTGAAAAAAGGTCTTTCAAACAGGTTTACTAGCCTGAACTGCATGAATTTGGATCTTCTTCATGCCAAGGGAGTTTTTACCTGGAATTTCATTCATTAAAGGTGAAAAGTGGCTTATGTCAAAAATGAGCGTTTCAGAGCGATTGGAGGCTGTTTTAGCGCTGAAAAGTGGCTTATGTGAAAAATGAGCGTTTCAGAGCGAGAGCAGCCTGTTTTTGCACTAAGCTGCATTTCACTGAAAAAAGGTCTTTCAAACAGGTTTACTAGCCTGAACTGGTTGAATTTGGATCTTCTTCATGGCAAAGGAGTTTTTACCTGGAATTTCATTCATTAAAGGTGAAAAGTGGCTTATGTCAAAAATGAGCGTTTCAGAGCGATTGGAGGCTGTTTTAGCACTGTACAGTCGCCTAAGGCTGAAAAGTGGCTTATGTGAAAAATGAGCGTTTCAGAGCGAGAGCAGCCTGTTTTTGCACTAAGCTGCATTTCACTGAAAAAAGGTCTTTCAAACAGGTTTACTAGCCTGAACTGCATGAATTTGGATCTTCTTCATGGCAAAGGAGTTTTTACCTGGAATTTCATTCATTAAGGCTGAAAAGTGGGTTATGTCAAAAATGAGCGTTTCAGAGCGATAGGAGGCTGTTTTAGCACTGTACAGTCGCCTAAGGCTGAAAAGTGGCTTATGTGAAAAATGAGCGTTTCAGAGCGAGAGGAGGCTGATTTAGCACTGTACAGTCGCCTAAGGCTGAAAAGTGGCTTATGTGAAAAATGAGCGATTCAGAGCGAGAGGAGGCTGTTTTAGCACTGTACAGTCGCCTAAGGCTGAAAAGTGGCTTATGTGAAAAATGAGCGTTTCAGAGCGAGAGCAGCCTGTTTTTGCACTAAGCTGCATTTCACTGAAAAAAGGTCTTTCAAACAGGTTTACTAGCCTGAACTGGTTGAATTTGGATCTTCTTCATGGCAAATGAGTTTTTACCTGGAATTTAATTCATTAAGGCTGAAAAGTGGGTTATGTCAAAAATGAGCGTTTCAGAGCGATAGGAGGCTGTTTTAGCACTGTACAGTCGCCTAAGGCTGAAAAGTGGCTTATGTGAAAAATGAGCGTTTCAGAGCGAGAGGAGGCTGTTTTTGCACTAAGCTGCATTTCACTGAAAAAAGGTCTTTCAACCAGGTTTACTAGCCTGAACTGCATGAATTTGGATCTTCTTCATGGCAAAGGAGTTTTTACCTGGAATTTAATTCATTAAAGGTGAAAAGTGGCTTATGTCAAAAATGAGCGTTTCAGAGCGATTGGAGGCTGTTTTAGCGCTGAAAAGTGGCTTATGTGAAAAATGAGCGTTTCAGAGCGAGAGCAGCCTGTTTTTGCACTAAGCTGCATTTCACTGAAAAAAGGTCTTTCAAACAGGTTTACTAGCCTGAACTGGTTGAATTTGGATCTTCTTCATGGCAAAGGAGTTTTTACCTGGAATTTCATTCATTAAAGGTGAAAAGTGGCTTATGTCAAAAATGAGCGTTTCAGAGCGATTGGAGGCTGTTTTAGCGCTGAAAAGTGGCTTATGTGAAAAATGAGCGTTTCAGAGCGAGAGCAGCCTGTTTTTGCACTAAGCTGCATTTCACTGAAAAAAGGTCTTTCAACCAGGTTTACTAGCCTGAACTGCATGAATTTGGATCTTCTTCATGGCAAAGGAGTTTTTACCTGGAATTTCATTCATTAAAGGTGAAAAGTGGCTTATGTCAAAAATGAGCGTTTCAGAGCGATTGGAGGCTGTTTTAGCGCTGAAAAGTGACTTATGTGAAAAATGAGCGTTTCAGAGCGAGAGCAGCCTGTTTTTGCACTAAGCTGCATTTCACTGAAAAAAGGTCTTTCAAACAGGTTTACTAGCCTGAACTGGTTGAATTTGGATCTTCTTCATGGCAAAGGAGTTTTTACCTGGAATTTCATTCATTAAAGGTGAAAAGTGGCTTATGTGAAAAATGAGCGTTTCAGAGCGATTGGAGGCTGTTTTAGCGCTGAAAAGTGGCTTATGTGAAAAATGAGCGTTTCAGAGCGAGAGCAGCCTGTTTTTGCACTAAGCTGCATTTCACTGAAAAAAGGTCTTTCAAACAGGTTTACTAGCCTGAACTGGTTGAATTTGGATCTTCTTCATGGCAAAGGAGTTTTTACCTGGAATTTAATTCATTAAGGCTGAAAAGTGGGTTATGTGAAAAATGAGCGTTTCAGAGCGATAGGAGGCTGTTTTAGCACTGTACAGTCGCCTAAGGCTGAAAAGTGGCTTATGTCAAAAATGAGCGTTTCAGAGCGATTGGAGGCTGTTTTAGCGCTGAAAAGTGGCTTATGTGAAAAATGAGCGTTTCAGAGCGAGAGCAGCCTGTTTTTGCACTAAGCTGCATTTCACTGAAAAAAGGTCTTTCAACCAGGTTTACTAGCCTGAACTGCATGAATTTGGATCTTCTTCATGGCAAAGGAGTTTTTACCTGGAATTTCATTCATTAAAGGTGAAAAGTGGCTTATGTCAAAAATGAGCGTTTCAGAGCGATTGGAGGCTGTTTTAGCGCTGAAAAGTGGCTTATGTGAAAAATGAGCGTTTCAGAGCGAGAGCAGCCTGTTTTTGCACTAAGCTGCATTTCACTGAAAAAAGGTCTTTCAACCAGGTTTACTAGCCTGAACTGCATGAATTTGGATCTTCTTCATGGCAAAGGAGTTTTTACCTGGAATTTCATTCATTAAAGGTGAAAAGTGGCTTATGTCAAAAATGAGCGTTTCAGAGCGATTGGAGGCTGTTTTAGCGCTGAAAAGTGGCTTATGTGAAAAATGAGCGTTTCAGAGCGAGAGCAGCCTGTTTTTGCACTAAGCTGCATTTCACTGAAAAAAGGTCTTTCAAACAGGTTTACTAGCCTGAACTTGTTGAATTTGGATCTTCTTCATGGCAAAGGAGTTTTTACCTGGAATTTAATTCATTAAGGCTGAAAAGTGGGTTATGTGAAAAATGAGCGTTTCAGAGCGATAGGAGGCTGTTTTAGCACTGTACAGTCGCCTAAGGCTGAAAAGTGGCTTATGTGAAAAATGAGCGTTTCAGAGCGAGAGGAGGCTGATTTAGCACTGTACAGTCGCCTAAGGCTGAAAAGTGGCTTATGTGAAAAATGAGCGATTCAGAGCGAGAGGAGGCTGTTTTAGCACTGTACAGTCGCCTAAGGCTGAAAAGTGGCTTATGTGAAAAATGAGCGTTTCAGAGCGAGAGCAGCCTGTTTTTGCACTAAGCTGCATTTCACTGAAAAAAGGTCTTTCAAACAGGTTTACTAGCCTGAACTGGTTGAATTTGGATCTTCTTCATGGCAAATGAGTTTTTACCTGGAATTTAATTCATTAAGGCTGAAAAGTGGGTTATGTCAAAAATGAGCGTTTCAGAGCGATAGGAGGCTGTTTTAGCACTGTACAGTCGCCTAAGGCTGAAAAGTGGCTTATGTGAAAAATGAGCGTTTCAGAGCGAGAGGAGGCTGTTTTTGCACTAAGCTGCATTTCACTGAAAAAAGGTCTTTCAACCAGGTTTACTAGCCTGAACTGCATGAATTTGGATCTTCTTCATGGCAAAGGAGTTTTTACCTGGAATTTAATTCATTAAAGGTGAAAAGTGGCTTATGTCAAAAATGAGCGTTTCAGAGCGATTGGAGGCTGTTTTAGCGCTGAAAAGTGGCTTATGTGAAAAATGAGCGTTTCAGAGCGAGAGCAGCCTGTTTTTGCACTAAGCTGCATTTCACTGAAAAAAGGTCTTTCAACCAGGTTTACTAGCCTGAACTGCATGAATTTGGATCTTCTTCATGGCAAAGGAGTTTTTACCTGGAATTTCATTCATTAAAGGTGAAAAGTGGCTTATGTCAAAAATGAGCGTTTCAGAGCGATTGGAGGCTGTTTTAGCACTGTACAGTCGCCTAAGGCTGAAAAGTGGCTTATGTGAAAAATGAGCGTTTCAGAGCGAGAGGAGGCTGTTTTAGCACTGTACAGTCGCCTAAGGCTGAAAAGTGGCTTATGTGAAAAATGAGCGTTTCAGAGCGAGAGCAGCCTGTTTTTGCACTAAGCTGCATTTCACTGAAAAAAGGTCTTTCAACCAGGTTTACTAGCCTGAACTGCATGAATTTGGATCTTCTTCATGGCAAAGGAGTTTTTACCTGGAATTTCATTCATTAAAGGTGAAAAGTGGCTTATGTCAAAAATGAGCGTTTCAGAGCGATTGGAGGCTGTTTTAGCGCTGAAAAGTGGCTTATGTGAAAAATGAGCGTTTCAGAGCGAGAGCAGCCTGTTTTTGCACTAAGCTGCATTTCACTGAAAAAAGGTCTTTCAAACAGGTTTACTAGCCTGAACTGGTTGAATTTGGATCTTCTTCATGGCAAAGGAGTTTTTACCTGGAATTTCATTCATTAAAGGTGAAAAGTGGCTTATGTCAAAAATGAGCGTTTCAGAGCGAGAGGAGGCTGTTTTAGCACTGTACAGTCGCCTAAGGCTGAAAAGTGGCTTATGTGAAAAATGAGCGTTTCAGAGCGAGAGCAGCCTGTTTTTGCACTAAGCTGCATTTCACTGAAAAAAGGTCTTTCAAACAGGTTTACTAGCCTGAACTGGTTGAATTTGGATCTTCTTCATGGCAAAGGAGTTTTTACCTGGAATTTCATTCATTAAAGGTGAAAAGTGGCTTATGTCAAAAATGAGCGTTTCAGAGCGATTGGAGGCTGTTTTAGCACTGTACAGTCGCCTAAGGCTGAAAAGTGGCTTATGTCAAAAATGAGCGTTTCAGAGCGATTGGAGGCTGTTTTAGCGCTGAAAAGTGGCTTATGTGAAAAATGAGCGTTTCAGAGCGAGAGCAGCCTGTTTTTGCACTAAGCTGCATTTCACTGAAAAAAGGTCTTTCAAACAGGTTTACTAGCCTGAACTGGTTGAATTTGGATCTTCTTCATGGCAAAGGAGTTTTTACCTGGAATTTCATTCATTAAAGGTGAAAAGTGGCTTATGTCAAAAATGAGCGTTTCAGAGCGATTGGAGGCTGTTTTAGCGCTGAAAAGTGGCTTATGTGAAAAATGAGCGTTTCAGAGCGAGAGCAGCCTGTTTTTGCACTAAGCTGCATTTCACTGAAAAAAGGTCTTTCAACCAGGTTTACTAGCCTGAACTGCATGAATTTGGATCTTCTTCATGGCAAAGGAGTTTTTACCTGGAATTTCATTCATTAAAGGTGAAAAGTGGCTTATGTCAAAAATGAGCGTTTCAGAGCGATTGGAGGCTGTTTTAGCGCTGAAAAGTGACTTATGTGAAAAATGAGCGTTTCAGAGCGAGAGCAGCCTGTTTTTGCACTAAGCTGCATTTCACTGAAAAAAGGTCTTTCAAACAGGTTTACTAGCCTGAACTGGTTGAATTTGGATCTTCTTCATGGCAAAGGAGTTTTTACCTGGAATTTCATTCATTAAAGGTGAAAAGTGGCTTATGTCAAAAATGAGCGTTTCAGAGCGATTGGAGGCTGTTTTAGCGCTGAAAAGTGGCTTATGTGAAAAATGAGCGTTTCAGAGCGAGAGCAGCCTGTTTTTGCACTAAGCTGCATTTCACTGAAAAAAGGTCTTTCAAACAGGTTTACTAGCCTGAACTGGTTGAATTTGGATCTTCTTCATGGCAAAGGAGTTTTTACCTGGAATTTCATTCATTAAAGGTGAAAAGTGGCTTATGTCAAAAATGAGCGTTTCAGAGCGATTGGAGGCTGTTTTAGCACTGTACAGTCGCCTAAGGATGAAAAGTGGCTTATGTCAAAAATGAGCGTTTCAGAGCGATTGGAGGCTGTTTTAGCGCTGAAAAGTGGCTTATGTGAAAAATGAGCGTT
The DNA here is from genome assembly GCF_965226575.1 of Pagrus pagrus. Classification (NCBI taxonomy): domain Eukaryota; kingdom Metazoa; phylum Chordata; class Actinopteri; order Spariformes; family Sparidae; genus Pagrus; species Pagrus pagrus. The sequence continues at coordinate 63,417 of NW_028175289.1, read as the reverse complement.
TCAGAGCGAGAGCAGCCTGTTTTTGCACTAAGCTGCATTTCACTGAAAAAAGGTCTTTCAAACAGGTTTACTAGCCTGAACTGGTTGAATTTGGATCTTCTTCATGGCAAATGAGTTTTTACCTGGAATTTAATTCATTAAGGCTGAAAAGTGGGTTATGTCAAAAATGAGCGTTTCAGAGCGATAGGAGGCTGTTTTAGCACTGTACAGTCGCCTAAGGCTGAAAAGTGGCTTATGTGAAAAATGAGCGTTTCAGAGCGAGAGGAGGCTGTTTTAGCACTGTACAGTCGCCTAAGGCTGAAAAGTGGCTTATGTGAAAAATGAGCGTTTCAGAGCGAGAGCAGCCTGTTTTTGCACTAAGCTGCATTTCACTGAAAAAAGGTCTTTCAACCAGGTTTACTAGCCTGAACTGGATGAATTTGGATCTTCTTCATGGCAAAGGAGTTTTTACCTGGAATTTCATTCATTAAAGGTGAAAAGTGGCTTATGTCAAAAATGAGCGTTTCAGAGCGATTGGAGGCTGTTTTAGCGCTGAAAAGTGGCTTATGTGAAAAATGAGCGTTTCAGAGCGAGAGCAGCCTGTTTTTGCACTAAGCTGCATTTCACTGAAAAAAGGTCTTTCAAACAGGTTTACTAGCCTGAACTGCATGAATTTGGATCTTCTTCATGGCAAAGGAGTTTTTACCTGGAATTTCATTCATTAAAGGTGAAAAGTGGCTTATGTCAAAAATGAGCGTTTCAGAGCGATTGGAGGCTGTTTTAGCGCTGAAAAGTGACTTATGTGAAAAATGAGCGTTTCAGAGCGAGAGCAGCCTGTTTTTGCACTAAGCTGCATTTCACTGAAAAAAGGTCTTTCAACCAGGTTTACTAGCCTGAACTGGATGAATTTGGATCTTCTTCATGGCAAAGGAGTTTTTACCTGGAATTTCATTCATTAAAGGTGAAAAGTGGCTTATGTCAAAAATGAGCGTTTCAGAGCGATTGGAGGCTGTTTTAGCACTGTACAGTCGCCTAAGGCTGAAAAGTGGCTTATGTGAAAAATGAGCGTTTCAGAGCGAGAGCAGCCTGATTTTGCACTAAGCTGCATTTCACTGAAAAAAGGTCTTTCAACCAGGTTTACTATAGCCTGAACTGGATGAATTTGGATCTTCTTCATGGCAAAGGAGTTTTTACCTGGAATTTCATTCATTAAAGGTGAAAAGTGGCTTATGTCAAAAATGAGCGTTTCAGAGCGATTGGAGGCTGTTTTAGCACTGTACAGTCGCCTAAGGCTGAAAAGTGGCTTATGTCAAAAATGAGCGTTTCAGAGCGATTGGAGGCTGTTTTAGCGCTGAAAAGTGGCTTATGTGAAAAATGAGCGTTTCAGAGCGAGAGCAGCCTGTTTTTGCACTAAGCTGCATTTCACTGAAAAAAGGTCTTTCAACCAGGTTTACTAGCCTGAACTGCATGAATTTGGATCTTCTTCATGGCAAAGGAGTTTTTACCTGGAATTTCATTCATTAAAGGTGAAAAGTGGCTTATGTCAAAAATGAGCGTTTCAGAGCGATTGGAGGCTGTTTTAGCGCTGAAAAGTGGCTTATGTGAAAAATGAGCGTTTCAGAGCGAGAGCAGCCTGTTTTTGCACTAAGCTGCATTTCACTGAAAAAAGGTCTTTCAAACAGGTTTACTAGCCTGAACTTGTTGAATTTGGATCTTCTTCATGGCAAAGGAGTTTTTACCTGGAATTTAATTCATTAAGGCTGAAAAGTGGGTTATGTGAAAAATGAGCGTTTCAGAGCGATAGGAGGCTATTTTAGCACTGTACAGTCGCCTAAGGCTGAAAAGTGGCTTATGTCAAAAATGAGCGTTTCAGAGCGATTGGAGGCTGTTTTAGCGCTGAAAAGTGGCTTATGTGAAAAATGAGCGTTTCAGAGCGAGAGCAGCCTGTTTTTGCACTAAGCTGCATTTCACTGAAAAAAGGTCTTTCAAACAGGTTTACTAGCCTGAACTGGTTGAATTTGGATCTTCTTCATGGCAAAGGAGCTTTTACCTGGAATTTCATTCATTAAAGGTGAAAAGTGGCTTATGTCAAAAATGAGCGTTTCAGAGCGATTGGAGGCTGTTTTAGCGCTGAAAAGTGGCTTATGTGAAAAATGAGCGTTTCAGAGCGAGAGCAGCCTGTTTTTGCACTAAGCTGCATTTCACTGAAAAAAGGTCTTTCAACCAGGTTTACTAGCCTGAACTGCATGAATTTGGATCTTCTTCATGGCAAAGGAGTTTTTACCTGGAATTTCATTCATTAAAGGTGAAAAGTGGCTTATGTCAAAAATTAGCGTTTCAGAGCGATTGGAGGCTGTTTTAGCACTGTACAGTCGCCTAAGGCTGAAAAGTGGCTTATGTGAAAAATGAGCGTTTCAGAGCGAGAGGAGGCTGTTTTAGCACTGTACAGTCGCCTATGGCTGAAAAGTGGCTTATGTGAAAAATGAGCGTTTCAGAGCGAGAGCAGCCTGTTTTTGCACTAAGCTGCATTTCACTGAAAAAAGGTCTTTCAACCAGGTTTACTAGCCTGAACTGGATGAATTTGGATCTTCTTCATGGCAAAGGAGTTTTTACCTGGAATTTCATTCATTAAAGGTGAAAAGTGGCTTATGTCAAAAATGAGCGTTTCAGAGCGATTGGAGGCTGTTTTAGCACTGAAAAGTGGCTTATGTGAAAAATGAGCGTTTCAGAGCGAGAGCAGCCTGTTTTTGCACTAAGCTGCATTTCACTGAAAAAAGGTCTTTCAAACAGGTTTACTAGCCTGAACTGGTTGAATTTAGATCTTCTTCATGGCAAAGGAGTTTTTACCTGGAATTTCATTCATTAAAGGTGAAAAGTGGCTTATGTCAAAAATGAGCGTTTCAGAGCGATTGGAGGCTGTTTTAGCACTGTACAGTCGCCTAAGGCTGAAAAGTGGCTTATGTCAAAAATGAGCGTTTCAGAGCGATTGGAGGCTGTTTTTGCACTAAGCTGCATTTCACTGAAAAAAGGTCTTTCAAACAGGTTTACTAGCCTGAACTGGTTGAATTTGGATCTTCTTCATGGCAAAGGAGTTTTTACCTGGAATTTCATTCATTAAAGGTGAAAAGTGGCTTATGTGAAAAATGAGCGTTTCAGAGCGATTGGAGGCTGTTTTAGCACTGTACAGTCGCCTAAGGCTGAAAAGTGGCTTATGTCAAAAATGAGCGTTTCAGAGCGATTGGAGGCTGTTTTAGCGCTGAAAAGTGGCTTATGTGAAAAATGAGCGTTTCAGAGCGAGAGCAGCCTGTTTTTGCACTAAGCTGCATTTCACTGAAAAAAGGTCTTTCAAACAGGTTTACTAGCCTGAACTTGTTGAATTTGGATCTTCTTCATGGCAAAGGAGTTTTTACCTGGAATTTAATTCATTAAGGCTGAAAAGTGGGTTATGTCAAAAATGAGCGTTTCAGAGCGATAGGAGGCTGTTTTAGCACTGTACAGTCGCCTAAGGCTGAAAAGTGGCTTATGTGAAAAATGAGCGTTTCAGAGCGAGAGGAGGCTGTTTTAGCACTGTACAGTCGCCTAAGGCTGAAAAGTGGCTTATGTGAAAAATGAGCGTTTCAGAGCGAGAGGAGGCTGTTTTTGCACTAAGCTGCATTTCAACCAGGTTTACTAGCCTGAACTGCATGAATTTGGATCTTCTTCATGGCAAAGGAGTTTTTACCTGGAATTTCATTCATTAAAGGTGAAAAGTGGCTTATGTCAAAAATGAGCGTTTCAGAGCGATTGGAGGCTGTTTTAGCGCTGAAAAGTGGCTTATGTGAAAAATGAGCGTTTCAGAGCGAGAGCAGCCTGTTTTTGCACTAAGCTGCATTTCACTGAAAAAAGGTCTTTCAAACAGGTTTACTAGCCTGAACTTGTTGAATTTGGATCTTCTTCATGGCAAAGGAGTTTTTACCTGGAATTTAATTCATTAAGGCTGAAAAGTGGGTTATGTCAAAAATGAGCGTTTCAGAGCGATAGGAGGCTGTTTTAGCACTGTACAGTCGCCTAAGGCTGAAAAGTGGGTTATGTCAAAAATGAGCGTTTCAGAGCGATAGGAGGCTGTTTTAGCACTGTACAGTCGCCTAAGGCTGAAAAGTGGCTTATGTGAAAAATGAGCGTTTCAGAGCGAGAGGAGGCTGTTTTAGCACTGTACAGTCGCCTAAGGCTGAAAAGTGGCTTATGTGAAAAATGAGCGTTTCAGAGCGAGAGCAGCCTGTTTTTGCACTAAGCTGCATTTCACTGAAAAAAGGTCTTTCAACCAGGTTTACTAGCCTGAACTGGATGAATTTGGATCTTCTTCATGGCAAAGGAGTTTTTACCTGGAATTTCATTCATTAAAGGTGAAAAGTGGCTTATGTCAAAAATGAGCGTTTCAGAGCGATTGGAGGCTGTTTTAGCGCTGAAAAGTGGCTTATGTGAAAAATGAGCGTTTCAGAGCGAGAGCAGCCTGTTTTTGCACTAAGCTGCATTTCACTGAAAAAAGGTCTTTCAAACAGGTTTACTAGCCTGAACTTGTTGAATTTGGATCTTCTTCATGGCAAAGGAGTTTTTACCTGGAATTTAATTCATTAAGGCTGAAAAGTGGGTTATGTGAAAAATGAGCGTTTCAGAGCGATAGGAGGCTGTTTTAGCACTGTACAGTCGCCTAAGGCTGAAAAGTGGCTTATGTGAAAAATGAGCGTTTCAGAGCGAGAGCAGCCTGTTTTTGCACTAAGCTGCATTTCACTGAAAAAAGGTCTTTCAACCAGGTTTACTATAGCCTGAACTGGATGAATTTGGATCTTCTTCATGGCAAAGGAGTTTTTACCTGGAATTTCATTCATTAAAGGTGAAAAGTGGCTTATGTCAAAAATGAGCGTTTCAGAGCGATTGGAGGCTGTTTTAGCACTGTACAGTCGCCTAAGGCTGAAAAGTGGCTTATGTCAAAAATGAGCGTTTCAGAGCGATTGGAGGCTGTTTTAGCGCTGAAAAGTGGCTTATGTGAAAAATGAGCGTTTCAGAGCGAGAGCAGCCTGTTTTTGCACTAAGCTGCATTTCACTGAAAAAAGGTCTTTCAAACAGGTTTACTAGCCTGAACTGGTTGAATTTGGATCTTCTTCATGGCAAATGAGTTTTTACCTGGAATTTAATTCATTAAGGCTGAAAAGTGGGTTATGTCAAAAATGAGCGTTTCAGAGCGATAGGAGGCTGTTTTAGCACTGTACAGTCGCCTAAGGCTGAAAAGTGGCTTATGTGAAAAATGAGCGTTTCAGAGCGAGAGCAGCCTGTTTTTGCACTAAGCTGCATTTCACTGAAAAAAGGTCTTTCAAACAGGTTTACTAGCCTGAACTGGTTGAATTTGGATCTTCTTCATGGCAAAGGAGTTTTTACCTGGAATTTCATTCATTAAAGGTGAAAAGTGGCTTATGTCAAAAATGAGCGTTTCAGAGCGATTGGAGGCTGTTTTAGCACTGTACAGTCGCCTAAGGCTGAAAAGTGGCTTATGTCAAAAATGAGCGTTTCAGAGCGACTGGAGGCTGTTTTTGCACTAAGCTGCATTTCACTGAAAAAAGGTCTTTCAAACAGGTTTACTAGCCTGAACTGCATGAATTTGGATCTTCTTCATGGCAAAGGAGTTTTTACCTGGAATTTCATTCATTAAGGCTGAAAAGTGGGTTATGTCAAAAATGAGCGTTTCAGAGCGATAGAAGGCTGTTTTAGCACTGTACAGTCGCCTAAGGCTGAAAAGTGGCTTATGTGAAAAATGAGCGTTTCAGAGCGAGAGGAGGCTGTTTTTGCACTGTACAGTCGCCTATAAGGCTGAAAAGTGGCTTATGTGAAAAATTAGCGTTTCAGAGCGAGAGCAGCCTGTTTTTGCACTAAGCTGCATTTCACTGAAAAAAGGTCTTTCAACCAGGTTTACTAGCCTGAACTTGTTGAATTTGGATCTTCTTCATGGCAAAGGAGTTTTTACCTGGAATTTAATTCATTAAGGCTGAAAAGTGGGTTATGTCAAAAATGAGCGTTTCAGAGCGATAGGAGGCTGTTTTAGCACTGTACAGTCGCCTAAGGCTGAAAAGTGGCTTATGTGAAAAATGAGCGTTTCAGAGCGAGAGGAGGCTGTTTTTGCACTGTACAGTCGCCTATAAGGCTGAAAAGTGGCTTATGTGAAAAATGAGCGTTTCAGAGCGAGAGCAGCCTGTTTTTGCACTAAGCTGCATTTCACTGAAAAAAGGTCTTTCAAACAGGTTTACTAGCCTGAACTTGTTGAATTTGGATCTTCTTCATGGCAAAGGAGTTTTTACCTGGAATTTAATTCATTAAGGCTGAAAAGTGGGTTATGTCAAAAATGAGCGTTTCAGAGCGATAGGAGGCTGTTTTAGCACTGGTACAGTCGCCTAAGGCTGAAAAGTGGCTTATGTGAAAAATGAGCGTTTCAGAGCGAGAGGAGGCTGTTTTTGCACTGTACAGTCGCCTAAGGCTGAAAAGTGGCTTATGTGAAAAATGAGCGTTTCAGAGCGAGAGGAGGCTGTTTTTGCACTAAGCTGCATTTCACTGAAAAAAGGTCTTTCAACCAGGTTTACTAGCCTGAACTGCATGAATTTGGATCTTCTTCATGGCAAAGGAGTTTTTACCTGGAATTTCATTCATTAAAGGTGAAAAGTGGCTTGTGTGAAAAATGAGCGTTTCAGAGCGAGAGGAGGCTGTTTTTGCACTGTACAGTCGCCTAAGGCTGAAAAGTGGCTTATGTGAAAAATGAGCGTTTCAGAGCGAGAGGAGGCTGTTTTTGCACTAAGCTGCATTTCACTGAAAAAAGGTCTTTCAACCAGGTTTACTAGCCTGAACTGCATGAATTTGGATCTTCTTCATGGCAAAGGAGTTTTTACTTGGAATTTCATTCATTAAAGGTGAAAAGTGGCTTATGTCAAAAATGAGCGTTTCAGAGCGATTGGAGGCTGTTTTAGCGCTGAAAAGTGGCTTATGTGAAAAATGAGCGTTTCAGAGCGAGAGCAGCCTGTTTTTGCACTGTACAGTCGCCTAAGGCTGAAAAGTGGCTTATGTGAAAAATGAGCGTTTCAGAGCGAGAGCAGCCTGTTTTTGCACTAAGCTGCATTTCACTGAAAAAAGGTCTTTCAAACAGGTTTACTAGCCTGAACTGGTTGAATTTGGATCTTCTTCATGGCAAAGGAGTTTTTACCTGGAATTTCATTCATTAAAGGTGAAAAGTTGCTTATGTCAAAAATGAGCGTTTCAGAGCGATTGGAGGCTGTTTTAGCGCTGAAAAGTGGCTTATGTGAAAAATGAGTGTTTCAGAGCGAGAGCAGCCTGTTTTTGCACTAAGCTGCATTTCACTGAAAAAAGGTCTTTCAAACAGGTTTACTAGCCTGAACTGGTTGAATTTGGATCTTCTTCATGGCAAAGGAGTTTTTACCTGGAATTTCATTCATTAAAGGTGAAAAGTGGCTTATGTCAAAAATGAGCGTTTCAGAGCGATTGGAGGCTGTTTTAGCGCTGAAAAGTGGCTTATGTGAAAAATGAGCGTTTCAGAGCGAGAGCAGCCTGTTTTTGCACTAAGCTGCATTTCACTGAAAAAAGGTCTTTCAAACAGGTTTACTAGCCTGAACTGGTTGAATTTGGATCTTCTTCATGGCAAAGGAGTTTTTACCTGGAATTTCATTCATTAAAGGTGAAAAGTGGCTTATGTCAAAAATGAGCGTTTCAGAGCGATTGGAGGCTGTTTTAGCACTGTACAGTCGCCTAAGGCTGAAAAGTGGCTTATGTCAAAAATGAGCGTTTCAGAGCGATTGGAGGCTGTTTTAGCGCTGAAAAGTGGCTTATGTGAAAAATGAGCGTTTCAGAGCGAGAGCAGCCTGTTTTTGCACTAAGCTGCATTTCACTGAAAAAAGGTCTTTCAAACAGGTTTACTAGCCTGAACTGGTTGAATTTGGATCTTCTTCATGGCAAAGGAGTTTTTACCTGGAATTTCATTCATTAAACGTGAAAAGTGGCTTATGTCAAAAATGAGCGTTTCAGAGCGATTGGAGGCTGTTTTAGCGCTGAAAAGTGGCTTATGTGAAAAATGAGCGTTTCAGAGCGAGAGCAGCCTGTTTTTGCACTAAGCTGCATTTCACTGAAAAAAGGTCTTTCAAACAGGTTTACTAGCCTGAACTTGTTGAATTTGGATCTTCTTCATGGCAAAGGAGTTTTTACCTGGAATTTAATTCATTAAGGCTGAAAAGTGGGTTATGTCAAAAATGAGCGTTTCAGAGCGATAGGAGGCTGTTTTAGCACTGTACAGTCGCCTAAGGCTGAAAAGTGGCTTATGTGAAAAATGAGCGTTTCAGAGCGAGAGGAGGCTGTTTTAGCACTGTACAGTCGCCTAAGGCTGAAAAGTGGCTTATGTGAAAAATGAGCGTTTCAGAGCGAGAGGAGGCTGTTTTTGCACTAAGCTGCATTTCACTGAAAAAAGGTCTTTCAACCAGGTTTACTAGCCTGAACTGCATGCATTTGGATCTTCTTCATGGCAAAGGAGTTTTTACCTGGAATTTCATTCATTAAAGGTGAAAAGTGGCTTATGTCAAAAATGAGCGTTTCAGAGCGATTGGAGGCTGTTTTAGCGCTGAAAAGTGGCTTATGTGAAAAATGAGCGTTTCAGAGCGAGAGCAGCCTGTTTTTGCACTAAGCTGCATTTCACTGAAAAAAGGTCTTTCAAACAGGTTTACTAGCCTGAACTGGTTGAATTTGGATCTTCTTCATGGCAAATGAGTTTTTACCTGGAATTTAATTCATTAAGGCTGAAAAGTGGGTTATGTCAAAAATGAGCGTTTCAGAGCGATAGGAGGCTGTTTTAGCACTGTACAGTCGCCTAAGGCTGAAAAGTGGCTTATGTGAAAAATGAGCGTTTCAGAGCGAGAGCAGCCTGTTTTTGCACTAAGCTGCATTTCACTGAAAAAAGGTCTTTCAAACAGGTTTACTAGCCTGAACTGGTTGAATTTGGATCTTCTTCATGGCAAATGAGTTTTTACCTGGAATTTAATTCATTAAGGCTGAAAAGTGGGTTATGTCAAAAATGAGCGTTTCAGAGCGATAGGAGGCTGTTTTAGCACTGTACAGTCGCCTAAGGCTGAAAAGTGGCTTATGTGAAAAATGAGCGTTTCAGAGCGAGAGGAGGCTGTTTTTGCACTAAGCTGCATTTCACTGAAAAAAGGTCTTTCAACCAGGTTTACTAGCCTGAACTGCATGAATTTGGATCTTCTTCATGGCAAAGGAGTTTTTACCTGGAATTTCATTCATTAAAGGTGAAAAGTGGCTTATGTCAAAAATGAGCGTTTCAGAGCGATTGGAGGCTGTTTTAGCGCTGAAAAGTGGCTTATGTGAAAAATGAGCGTTTCAGAGCGAGAGCAGCCTGTTTTTGCACTAAGCTGCATTTCACTGAAAAAAGGTCTTTCAAACAGGTTTACTAGCCTGAACTGCATGAATTTGGATCTTCTTCATGGCAAAGGAGTTTTTACCTGGAATTTAATTCATTAAGGCTGAAAAGTGGGTTATGTCAAAAATGAGCGTTTCAGAGCGATAGGAGGCTGTTTTAGCACTGTACAGTCGCCTAAGGCTGAAAAGTGGCTTATGTGAAAAATGAGCGATTCAGAGCGAGAGGAGGCTGTTTTAGCACTGTACAGTCGCCTAAGGCTGAAAAGTGGCTTATGTGAAAAATGAGCGTTTCAGAGCGAGAGCAGCCTGTTTTTGCACTAAGCTGCATTTCACTGAAAAAAGGTCTTTCAAACAGGTTTACTAGCCTGAACTGGTTGAATTTGGATCTTCTTCATGGCAAATGAGTTTTTACCTGGAATTTAATTCATTAAGGCTGAAAAGTGGGTTATGTCAAAAATGAGCGTTTCAGAGCGATAGGAGGCTGTTTTAGCACTGTACAGTCGCCTAAGGCTGAAAAGTGGCTTATGTGAAAAATGAGCGTTTCAGAGCGAGAGGAGGCTGTTTTTGCACTAAGCTGCATTTCACTGAAAAAAGGTCTTTCAACCAGGTTTACTAGCCTGAACTGCATGAATTTGGATCTTCTTCATGGCAAAGGAGTTTTTACCTGGAATTTCATTCATTAAAGGTGAAAAGTGGCTTATGTCAAAAATGAGCGTTTCAGAGCGATTGGAGGCTGTTTTAGCGCTGAAAAGTGGCTTATGTGAAAAATGAGCGTTTCAGAGCGAGAGCAGCCTGTTTTTGCACTAAGCTGCATTTCACTGAAAAAAGGTCTTTCAAACAGGTTTACTAGCCTGAACTTGTTGAATTTGGATCTTCTTCATGGCAAAGGAGTTTTTACCTGGAATTTCATTCATTAAGGCTGAAAAGTGGCTTATGTCAAAAATGAGCGTTTCAGAGCGATAGGAGGCTGTTTTAGCACTGTACAGTCGCCTAAGGCTGAAAAGTGGCTTATGTGAAAAATGAGCGATTCAGAGCGAGAGGAGGCTGTTTTAGCACTGTACAGTCGCCTAAGGCTGAAAAGTGGCTTATGTGAAAAATGAGCGTTTCAGAGCGAGAGCAGCCTGTTTTTGCACTAAGCTGCATTTCACTGAAAAAAGGTCTTTCAAACAGGTTTACTAGCCTGAACTGGTTGAATTTGGATCTTCTTCATGGCAAATGAGTTTTTACCTGGAATTTAATTCATTAAGGCTGAAAAGTGGGTTATGTCAAAAATGAGCGTTTCAGAGCGATAGGAGGCTGTTTTAGCACTGTACAGTCGCCTAAGGCTGAAAAGTGGCTTATGTGAAAAATGAGCGTTTCAGAGCGAGAGGAGGCTGTTTTTGCACTAAGCTGCATTTCACTGAAAAAAGGTCTTTCAACCAGGTTTACTAGCCTGAACTGCATGAATTTGGATCTTCTTCATGGCAAAGGAGTTTTTACCTGGAATTTAATTCATTAAAGGTGAAAAGTGGCTTATGTCAAAAATGAGCGTTTCAGAGCGATTGGAGGCTGTTTTAGCGCTGAAAAGTGGCTTATGTGAAAAATGAGCGTTTCAGAGCGAGAGCAGCCTGTTTTTGCACTAAGCTGCATTTCACTGAAAAAAGGTCTTTCAAACAGGTTTACTAGCCTGAACTGGTTGAATTTGGATCTTCTTCATGGCAAAGGAGTTTTTACCTGGAATTTCATTCATTAAAGGTGAAAAGTGGCTTATGTCAAAAATGAGCGTTTCAGAGCGATTGGAGGCTGTTTTAGCGCTGAAAAGTGGCTTATGTGAAAAATGAGCGTTTCAGAGCTAGAGCAGCCTGTTTTTGCACTAAGCTGCATTTCACTGAAAAAAGGTCTTTCAAACAGGTTTACTAGCCTGAACTGGTTGAATTTGGATCTTCTTCATGGCAAAGGAGTTTTTACCTGGAATTTCATTCATTAAAGGTGAAAAGTGGCTTATGTCAAAAATGAGCGTTTCAGAGCGATTGGAGGCTGTTTTAGCACTGTACAGTCGCCTAAGGCTGAAAAGTGGCTTATGTCAAAAATGAGCGTTTCAGAGCGATTGGAGGCTGTTTTAGCGCTGAAAAGTGGCTTATGTGAAAAATGAGCGTTTCAGAGCGAGAGCAGCCTGTTTTTGCACTAAGCTGCATTTCACTGAAAAAAGGTCTTTCAAACAGGTTTACTAGCCTGAACTGGTTGAATTTGGATCTTCTTCATGGCAAAGGAGTTTTTACCTGGAATTTCATTCATTAAAGGTGAAAAGTGGCTTATGTCAAAAATGAGCGTTTCAGAGCGATTGGAGGCTGTTTTAGCGCTGAAAAGTGGCTTATGTGAAAAATGAGCGTTTCAGAGCGAGAGCAGCCTGTTTTTGCACTAAGCTGCATTTCACTGAAAAAAGGTCTTTCAACCAGGTTTACTAGCCTGAACTGCATGAATTTGGATCTTCTTCATGGCAAAGGAGTTTTTACCTGGAATTTCATTCATTAAAGGTGAAAAGTGGCTTATGTCAAAAATGAGCGTTTCAGAGCGATTGGAGGCTGTTTTAGCGCTGAAAAGTGGCTTATGTGAAAAATGAGCGTTTCAGAGCGAGAGCAGCCTGTTTTTGCACTAAGCTGCATTTCACTGAAAAAAGGTCTTTCAACCAGGTTTACTAGCCTGAACTGCATGAATTTGGATCTTCTTCATGGCAAAGGAGTTTTTACCTGGAATTTCATTCATTAAAGGTGAAAAGTGGCTTATGTCAAAAATGAGCGTTTCAGAGCGATTGGAGGCTGTTTTAGCGCTGAAAAGTGACTTATGTGAAAAATGAGCGTTTCAGAGCGAGAGCAGCCTGTTTTTGCACTAAGCTGCATTTCACTGAAAAAAGGTCTTTCAAACAGGTTTACTAGCCTGAACTGGTTGAATTTGGATCTTCTTCATGGCAAAGGAGTTTTTACCTGGAATTTCATTCATTAAAGGTGAAAAGTGGCTTATGTCAAAAATGAGCGTTTCAGAGCGATTGGAGGCTGTTTTAGCGCTGAAAAGTGGCTTATGTGAAAAATGAGCGTTTCAGAGCGAGAGCAGCCTGTTTTTGCACTAAGCTGCATTTCACTGAAAAAAGGTCTTTCAAACAGGTTTACTAGCCTGAACTTGTTGAATTTGGATCTTCTTCATGGCAAAGGAGTTTTTACCTGGAATTTAATTCATTAAGGCTGAAAAGTGGGTTATGTGAAAAATGAGCGTTTCAGAGCGATAGGAGGCTGTTTTAGCACTGTACAGTCGCCTAAGGCTGAAAAGTGGCTTATGTGAAAAATGAGCGTTTCAGAGCGAGAGCAGCCTGTTTTTGCACTAAGCTGCATTTCACTGAAAAAAGGTCTTTCAACCAGGTTTACTAGCCTGAACTGGATGAATTTGGATCTTCTTCATGGCAAAGGAGTTTTTACCTGGAATTTCATTCATTAAAGGTGAAAAGTGGCTTATGTCAAAAATGAGCGTTTCAGAGCGATTGGAGGCTGTTTTAGCACTGTACAGTCGCCTAAGGATGAAAAGTGGCTTATGTCAAAAATGAGCGTTTCAGAGCGATTGGAGGCTGTTTTAGCGCTGAAAAGTGGCTTATGTGAAAAATGAGCGTTTCAGAGCGAGAGCAGCCTGTTTTTGCACTAAGCTGCATTTCACTGAAAAAAGGTCTTTCAAACAGGTTTACTAGCCTGAACTGGTTGAATTTGGATCTTCTTCATGGCAAATGAGTTTTTACCTGGAATTTAATTCATTAAGGCTGAAAAGTGGGTTATGTCAAAAATGAGCGTTTCAGAGCGATAGCAGGCTGTTTTAGCACTGTACAGTCGCCTAAGGCTGAAAAGTGGCTTATGTGAAAAATGAGCGTTTCAGAGCGAGAGGAGGCTGTTTTAGCACTGTACAGTCGCCTAAGGCTGAAAAGTGGCTTATGTGAAAAATGAGCGTTTCAGAGCGAGAGCAGCCTGTTTTTGCACTAAGCTGCATTTCACTGAAAAAAGGTCTTTCAAACAGGTTTACTAGCCTGAACTGGTTGAATTTGGATCTTCTTCATGGCAAAGGAGTTTTTACCTGGAATTTCATTCATTAAAGGTGAAAAGTGGCTTATGTCAAAAATGAGCGTTTCAGAGCGATTGGAGGCTGTTTTAGCACTGTACAGTCGCCTAAGGCTGAAAAGTGGCTTATGTCAAAAATGAGCGTTTCAGAGCGATTGGAGGCTGTTTTAGCGCTGAAAAGTGGCTTATGTGAAAAATGAGCGTTTCAGAGCGAGAGCAGCCTGTTTTTGCACTAAGCTGCATTTCACTGAAAAAAGGTCTTTCAAACAGGTTTACTAGCCTGAACTTGTTGAATTTGGATCTTCTTCATGGCAAAGGAGTTTTTACCTGGAATTTAATTCATTAAGGCTGAAAAGTGGGTTATGTGAAAAATGAGCGTTTCAGAGCGATAGGAGGCTGTTTTAGCACTGTACAGTCGCCTAAGGCTGAAAAGTGGCTTATGTGAAAAATGAGCGTTTCAGAGCGAGAGGAGGCTGTTTTAGCACTGTACAGTCGCCTAAGGCTGAAAAGTGGCTTATGTCAAAAATGAGCGTTTCAGAGCGATTGGAGGCTGTTTTTGCACTAAGCTGCATTTCACTGAAAAAAGGTCTTTCAAACAGGTTTACTAGCCTGAACTGCATGAATTTGGATCTTCTTCATGGCAAAGGAGTTTTTACCTGGAATTTCATTCATTAGAGGTGAAAAGTGGCTTATGTCAAAAATGAGCGTTTCAGAGCGATTGGAGGCTGTTTTAGCGCTGAAAAGTGGCTTATGTGAAAAATGAGCGTTTCAGAGCGAGAGCAGCCTGTTTTTGCACTAAGCTGCATTTCACTGAAAAAAGGTCTTTCAAACAGGTTTACTAGCCTGAACTGGTTGAATTTGGATCTTCTTCATGGCAAAGGAGTTTTTACCTGGAATTTCATTCATTAAAGGTGAAAAGTGGCTTATGTGAAAAATGAGCGTTTCAGAGCGAGAGCAGCCTGTTTTTGCACTAAGCTGCATTTCACTGAAAAAAGGTCTTTCAAACAGGTTTACTAGCCTGAACTGCATGAATTTGGATCTTCTTCATGCCAAGGGAGTTTTTACCTGGAATTTCATTCATTAAAGGTGAAAAGTGGCTTATGTCAAAAATGAGCGTTTCAGAGCGATTGGAGGCTGTTTTAGCGCTGAAAAGTGGCTTATGTGAAAAATGAGCGTTTCAGAGCGAGAGCAGCCTGTTTTTGCACTAAGCTGCATTTCACTGAAAAAAGGTCTTTCAAACAGGTTTACTAGCCTGAACTGGTTGAATTTGGATCTTCTTCATGGCAAAGGAGTTTTTACCTGGAATTTCATTCATTAAAGGTGAAAAGTGGCTTATGTCAAAAATGAGCGTTTCAGAGCGATTGGAGGCTGTTTTAGCACTGTACAGTCGCCTAAGGCTGAAAAGTGGCTTATGTGAAAAATGAGCGTTTCAGAGCGAGAGCAGCCTGTTTTTGCACTAAGCTGCATTTCACTGAAAAAAGGTCTTTCAAACAGGTTTACTAGCCTGAACTGCATGAATTTGGATCTTCTTCATGGCAAAGGAGTTTTTACCTGGAATTTCATTCATTAAGGCTGAAAAGTGGGTTATGTCAAAAATGAGCGTTTCAGAGCGATAGGAGGCTGTTTTAGCACTGTACAGTCGCCTAAGGCTGAAAAGTGGCTTATGTGAAAAATGAGCGTTTCAGAGCGAGAGGAGGCTGATTTAGCACTGTACAGTCGCCTAAGGCTGAAAAGTGGCTTATGTGAAAAATGAGCGATTCAGAGCGAGAGGAGGCTGTTTTAGCACTGTACAGTCGCCTAAGGCTGAAAAGTGGCTTATGTGAAAAATGAGCGTTTCAGAGCGAGAGCAGCCTGTTTTTGCACTAAGCTGCATTTCACTGAAAAAAGGTCTTTCAAACAGGTTTACTAGCCTGAACTGGTTGAATTTGGATCTTCTTCATGGCAAATGAGTTTTTACCTGGAATTTAATTCATTAAGGCTGAAAAGTGGGTTATGTCAAAAATGAGCGTTTCAGAGCGATAGGAGGCTGTTTTAGCACTGTACAGTCGCCTAAGGCTGAAAAGTGGCTTATGTGAAAAATGAGCGTTTCAGAGCGAGAGGAGGCTGTTTTTGCACTAAGCTGCATTTCACTGAAAAAAGGTCTTTCAACCAGGTTTACTAGCCTGAACTGCATGAATTTGGATCTTCTTCATGGCAAAGGAGTTTTTACCTGGAATTTAATTCATTAAAGGTGAAAAGTGGCTTATGTCAAAAATGAGCGTTTCAGAGCGATTGGAGGCTGTTTTAGCGCTGAAAAGTGGCTTATGTGAAAAATGAGCGTTTCAGAGCGAGAGCAGCCTGTTTTTGCACTAAGCTGCATTTCACTGAAAAAAGGTCTTTCAAACAGGTTTACTAGCCTGAACTGGTTGAATTTGGATCTTCTTCATGGCAAAGGAGTTTTTACCTGGAATTTCATTCATTAAAGGTGAAAAGTGGCTTATGTCAAAAATGAGCGTTTCAGAGCGATTGGAGGCTGTTTTAGCGCTGAAAAGTGGCTTATGTGAAAAATGAGCGTTTCAGAGCGAGAGCAGCCTGTTTTTGCACTAAGCTGCATTTCACTGAAAAAAGGTCTTTCAACCAGGTTTACTAGCCTGAACTGCATGAATTTGGATCTTCTTCATGGCAAAGGAGTTTTTACCTGGAATTTCATTCATTAAAGGTGAAAAGTGGCTTATGTCAAAAATGAGCGTTTCAGAGCGATTGGAGGCTGTTTTAGCGCTGAAAAGTGACTTATGTGAAAAATGAGCGTTTCAGAGCGAGAGCAGCCTGTTTTTGCACTAAGCTGCATTTCACTGAAAAAAGGTCTTTCAAACAGGTTTACTAGCCTGAACTGGTTGAATTTGGATCTTCTTCATGGCAAAGGAGTTTTTACCTGGAATTTCATTCATTAAAGGTGAAAAGTGGCTTATGTGAAAAATGAGCGTTTCAGAGCGATTGGAGGCTGTTTTAGCGCTGAAAAGTGGCTTATGTGAAAAATGAGCGTTTCAGAGCGAGAGCAGCCTGTTTTTGCACTAAGCTGCATTTCACTGAAAAAAGGTCTTTCAAACAGGTTTACTAGCCTGAACTGGTTGAATTTGGATCTTCTTCATGGCAAAGGAGTTTTTACCTGGAATTTAATTCATTAAGGCTGAAAAGTGGGTTATGTGAAAAATGAGCGTTTCAGAGCGATAGGAGGCTGTTTTAGCACTGTACAGTCGCCTAAGGCTGAAAAGTGGCTTATGTCAAAAATGAGCGTTTCAGAGCGATTGGAGGCTGTTTTAGCGCTGAAAAGTGGCTTATGTGAAAAATGAGCGTTTCAGAGCGAGAGCAGCCTGTTTTTGCACTAAGCTGCATTTCACTGAAAAAAGGTCTTTCAACCAGGTTTACTAGCCTGAACTGCATGAATTTGGATCTTCTTCATGGCAAAGGAGTTTTTACCTGGAATTTCATTCATTAAAGGTGAAAAGTGGCTTATGTCAAAAATGAGCGTTTCAGAGCGATTGGAGGCTGTTTTAGCGCTGAAAAGTGGCTTATGTGAAAAATGAGCGTTTCAGAGCGAGAGCAGCCTGTTTTTGCACTAAGCTGCATTTCACTGAAAAAAGGTCTTTCAACCAGGTTTACTAGCCTGAACTGCATGAATTTGGATCTTCTTCATGGCAAAGGAGTTTTTACCTGGAATTTCATTCATTAAAGGTGAAAAGTGGCTTATGTCAAAAATGAGCGTTTCAGAGCGATTGGAGGCTGTTTTAGCGCTGAAAAGTGGCTTATGTGAAAAATGAGCGTTTCAGAGCGAGAGCAGCCTGTTTTTGCACTAAGCTGCATTTCACTGAAAAAAGGTCTTTCAAACAGGTTTACTAGCCTGAACTTGTTGAATTTGGATCTTCTTCATGGCAAAGGAGTTTTTACCTGGAATTTAATTCATTAAGGCTGAAAAGTGGGTTATGTGAAAAATGAGCGTTTCAGAGCGATAGGAGGCTGTTTTAGCACTGTACAGTCGCCTAAGGCTGAAAAGTGGCTTATGTGAAAAATGAGCGTTTCAGAGCGAGAGGAGGCTGATTTAGCACTGTACAGTCGCCTAAGGCTGAAAAGTGGCTTATGTGAAAAATGAGCGATTCAGAGCGAGAGGAGGCTGTTTTAGCACTGTACAGTCGCCTAAGGCTGAAAAGTGGCTTATGTGAAAAATGAGCGTTTCAGAGCGAGAGCAGCCTGTTTTTGCACTAAGCTGCATTTCACTGAAAAAAGGTCTTTCAAACAGGTTTACTAGCCTGAACTGGTTGAATTTGGATCTTCTTCATGGCAAATGAGTTTTTACCTGGAATTTAATTCATTAAGGCTGAAAAGTGGGTTATGTCAAAAATGAGCGTTTCAGAGCGATAGGAGGCTGTTTTAGCACTGTACAGTCGCCTAAGGCTGAAAAGTGGCTTATGTGAAAAATGAGCGTTTCAGAGCGAGAGGAGGCTGTTTTTGCACTAAGCTGCATTTCACTGAAAAAAGGTCTTTCAACCAGGTTTACTAGCCTGAACTGCATGAATTTGGATCTTCTTCATGGCAAAGGAGTTTTTACCTGGAATTTAATTCATTAAAGGTGAAAAGTGGCTTATGTCAAAAATGAGCGTTTCAGAGCGATTGGAGGCTGTTTTAGCGCTGAAAAGTGGCTTATGTGAAAAATGAGCGTTTCAGAGCGAGAGCAGCCTGTTTTTGCACTAAGCTGCATTTCACTGAAAAAAGGTCTTTCAACCAGGTTTACTAGCCTGAACTGCATGAATTTGGATCTTCTTCATGGCAAAGGAGTTTTTACCTGGAATTTCATTCATTAAAGGTGAAAAGTGGCTTATGTCAAAAATGAGCGTTTCAGAGCGATTGGAGGCTGTTTTAGCACTGTACAGTCGCCTAAGGCTGAAAAGTGGCTTATGTGAAAAATGAGCGTTTCAGAGCGAGAGGAGGCTGTTTTAGCACTGTACAGTCGCCTAAGGCTGAAAAGTGGCTTATGTGAAAAATGAGCGTTTCAGAGCGAGAGCAGCCTGTTTTTGCACTAAGCTGCATTTCACTGAAAAAAGGTCTTTCAACCAGGTTTACTAGCCTGAACTGCATGAATTTGGATCTTCTTCATGGCAAAGGAGTTTTTACCTGGAATTTCATTCATTAAAGGTGAAAAGTGGCTTATGTCAAAAATGAGCGTTTCAGAGCGATTGGAGGCTGTTTTAGCGCTGAAAAGTGGCTTATGTGAAAAATGAGCGTTTCAGAGCGAGAGCAGCCTGTTTTTGCACTAAGCTGCATTTCACTGAAAAAAGGTCTTTCAAACAGGTTTACTAGCCTGAACTGGTTGAATTTGGATCTTCTTCATGGCAAAGGAGTTTTTACCTGGAATTTCATTCATTAAAGGTGAAAAGTGGCTTATGTCAAAAATGAGCGTTTCAGAGCGAGAGGAGGCTGTTTTAGCACTGTACAGTCGCCTAAGGCTGAAAAGTGGCTTATGTGAAAAATGAGCGTTTCAGAGCGAGAGCAGCCTGTTTTTGCACTAAGCTGCATTTCACTGAAAAAAGGTCTTTCAAACAGGTTTACTAGCCTGAACTGGTTGAATTTGGATCTTCTTCATGGCAAAGGAGTTTTTACCTGGAATTTCATTCATTAAAGGTGAAAAGTGGCTTATGTCAAAAATGAGCGTTTCAGAGCGATTGGAGGCTGTTTTAGCACTGTACAGTCGCCTAAGGCTGAAAAGTGGCTTATGTCAAAAATGAGCGTTTCAGAGCGATTGGAGGCTGTTTTAGCGCTGAAAAGTGGCTTATGTGAAAAATGAGCGTTTCAGAGCGAGAGCAGCCTGTTTTTGCACTAAGCTGCATTTCACTGAAAAAAGGTCTTTCAAACAGGTTTACTAGCCTGAACTGGTTGAATTTGGATCTTCTTCATGGCAAAGGAGTTTTTACCTGGAATTTCATTCATTAAAGGTGAAAAGTGGCTTATGTCAAAAATGAGCGTTTCAGAGCGATTGGAGGCTGTTTTAGCGCTGAAAAGTGGCTTATGTGAAAAATGAGCGTTTCAGAGCGAGAGCAGCCTGTTTTTGCACTAAGCTGCATTTCACTGAAAAAAGGTCTTTCAACCAGGTTTACTAGCCTGAACTGCATGAATTTGGATCTTCTTCATGGCAAAGGAGTTTTTACCTGGAATTTCATTCATTAAAGGTGAAAAGTGGCTTATGTCAAAAATGAGCGTTTCAGAGCGATTGGAGGCTGTTTTAGCGCTGAAAAGTGGCTTATGTGAAAAATGAGCGTTTCAGAGCGAGAGCAGCCTGTTTTTGCACTAAGCTGCATTTCACTGAAAAAAGGTCTTTCAAACAGGTTTACTAGCCTGAACTGGTTGAATTTGGATCTTCTTCATGGCAAAGGAGCTTTTACCTGGAATTTCATTCATTAAAGGTGAAAAGTGGCTTATGTCAAAAATGAGCGTTTCAGAGCGATTGGAGGCTGTTTTAGCGCTGAAAAGTGGCTTATGTGAAAAATGAGCGTTTCAGAGCGAGAGCAGCCTGTTTTTGCACTAAGCTGCATTTCACTGAAAAAAGGTCTTTCAACCAGGTTTACTAGCCTGAACTGCATGAATTTGGATCTTCTTCATGGCAAAGGAGTTTTTACCTGGAATTTCATTCATTAAAGGTGAAAAGTGGCTTATGTCAAAAATTAGCGTTTCAGAGCGATTGGAGGCTGTTTTAGCACTGTACAGTCGCCTAAGGCTGAAAAGTGGCTTATGTGAAAAATGAGCGTTTCAGAGCGAGAGGAGGCTGTTTTAGCACTGTACAGTCGCCTATGGCTGAAAAGTGGCTTATGTGAAAAATGAGCGTTTCAGAGCGAGAGCAGCCTGTTTTTGCACTAAGCTGCATTTCACTGAAAAAAGGTCTTTCAACCAGGTTTACTAGCCTGAACTGGATGAATTTGGATCTTCTTCATGGCAAAGGAGTTTTTACCTGGAATTTCATTCATTAAAGGTGAAAAGTGGCTTATGTCAAAAATGAGCGTTTCAGAGCGATTGGAGGCTGTTTTAGCACTGAAAAGTGGCTTATGTGAAAAATGAGCGTTTCAGAGCGAGAGCAGCCTGTTTTTGCACTAAGCTGCATTTCACTGAAAAAAGGTCTTTCAAACAGGTTTACTAGCCTGAACTGGTTGAATTTAGATCTTCTTCATGGCAAAGGAGTTTTTACCTGGAATTTCATTCATTAAAGGTGAAAAGTGGCTTATGTCAAAAATGAGCGTTTCAGAGCGATTGGAGGCTGTTTTAGCACTGTACAGTCGCCTAAGGCTGAAAAGTGGCTTATGTCAAAAATGAGCGTTTCAGAGCGATTGGAGGCTGTTTTTGCACTAAGCTGCATTTCACTGAAAAAAGGTCTTTCAAACAGGTTTACTAGCCTGAACTGGTTGAATTTGGATCTTCTTCATGGCAAAGGAGTTTTTACCTGGAATTTCATTCATTAAAGGTGAAAAGTGGCTTATGTGAAAAATGAGCGTTTCAGAGCGATTGGAGGCTGTTTTAGCACTGTACAGTCGCCTAAGGCTGAAAAGTGGCTTATGTCAAAAATGAGCGTTTCAGAGCGATTGGAGGCTGTTTTAGCGCTGAAAAGTGGCTTATGTGAAAAATGAGCGTTTCAGAGCGAGAGCAGCCTGTTTTTGCACTAAGCTGCATTTCACTGAAAAAAGGTCTTTCAAACAGGTTTACTAGCCTGAACTTGTTGAATTTGGATCTTCTTCATGGCAAAGGAGTTTTTACCTGGAATTTAATTCATTAAGGCTGAAAAGTGGGTTATGTCAAAAATGAGCGTTTCAGAGCGATAGGAGGCTGTTTTAGCACTGTACAGTCGCCTAAGGCTGAAAAGTGGCTTATGTGAAAAATGAGCGTTTCAGAGCGAGAGGAGGCTGTTTTAGCACTGTACAGTCGCCTAAGGCTGAAAAGTGGCTTATGTGAAAAATGAGCGTTTCAGAGCGAGAGGAGGCTGTTTTTGCACTAAGCTGCATTTCAACCAGGTTTACTAGCCTGAACTGCATGAATTTGGATCTTCTTCATGGCAAAGGAGTTTTTACCTGGAATTTCATTCATTAAAGGTGAAAAGTGGCTTATGTCAAAAATGAGCGTTTCAGAGCGATTGGAGGCTGTTTTAGCGCTGAAAAGTGGCTTATGTGAAAAATGAGCGTTTCAGAGCGAGAGCAGCCTGTTTTTGCACTAAGCTGCATTTCACTGAAAAAAGGTCTTTCAAACAGGTTTACTAGCCTGAACTTGTTGAATT
Source organism: Pagrus pagrus (assembly GCF_965226575.1). Lineage (NCBI taxonomy): Eukaryota > Metazoa > Chordata > Actinopteri > Spariformes > Sparidae > Pagrus > Pagrus pagrus. The sequence goes on along the minus strand of NW_028175289.1, from coordinate 41,634 downwards.
TGGATCTTCTTCATGGCAAAGGAGTTTTTACCTGGAATTTAATTCATTAAGGCTGAAAAGTGGGTTATGTCAAAAATGAGCGTTTCAGAGCGATAGGAGGCTGTTTTAGCACTGTACAGTCGCCTAAGGCTGAAAAGTGGGTTATGTCAAAAATGAGCGTTTCAGAGCGATAGGAGGCTGTTTTAGCACTGTACAGTCGCCTAAGGCTGAAAAGTGGCTTATGTGAAAAATGAGCGTTTCAGAGCGAGAGGAGGCTGTTTTAGCACTGTACAGTCGCCTAAGGCTGAAAAGTGGCTTATGTGAAAAATGAGCGTTTCAGAGCGAGAGCAGCCTGTTTTTGCACTAAGCTGCATTTCACTGAAAAAAGGTCTTTCAACCAGGTTTACTAGCCTGAACTGGATGAATTTGGATCTTCTTCATGGCAAAGGAGTTTTTACCTGGAATTTCATTCATTAAAGGTGAAAAGTGGCTTATGTCAAAAATGAGCGTTTCAGAGCGATTGGAGGCTGTTTTAGCGCTGAAAAGTGGCTTATGTGAAAAATGAGCGTTTCAGAGCGAGAGCAGCCTGTTTTTGCACTAAGCTGCATTTCACTGAAAAAAGGTCTTTCAAACAGGTTTACTAGCCTGAACTTGTTGAATTTGGATCTTCTTCATGGCAAAGGAGTTTTTACCTGGAATTTAATTCATTAAGGCTGAAAAGTGGGTTATGTGAAAAATGAGCGTTTCAGAGCGATAGGAGGCTGTTTTAGCACTGTACAGTCGCCTAAGGCTGAAAAGTGGCTTATGTGAAAAATGAGCGTTTCAGAGCGAGAGCAGCCTGTTTTTGCACTAAGCTGCATTTCACTGAAAAAAGGTCTTTCAACCAGGTTTACTATAGCCTGAACTGGATGAATTTGGATCTTCTTCATGGCAAAGGAGTTTTTACCTGGAATTTCATTCATTAAAGGTGAAAAGTGGCTTATGTCAAAAATGAGCGTTTCAGAGCGATTGGAGGCTGTTTTAGCACTGTACAGTCGCCTAAGGCTGAAAAGTGGCTTATGTCAAAAATGAGCGTTTCAGAGCGATTGGAGGCTGTTTTAGCGCTGAAAAGTGGCTTATGTGAAAAATGAGCGTTTCAGAGCGAGAGCAGCCTGTTTTTGCACTAAGCTGCATTTCACTGAAAAAAGGTCTTTCAAACAGGTTTACTAGCCTGAACTGGTTGAATTTGGATCTTCTTCATGGCAAATGAGTTTTTACCTGGAATTTAATTCATTAAGGCTGAAAAGTGGGTTATGTCAAAAATGAGCGTTTCAGAGCGATAGGAGGCTGTTTTAGCACTGTACAGTCGCCTAAGGCTGAAAAGTGGCTTATGTGAAAAATGAGCGTTTCAGAGCGAGAGCAGCCTGTTTTTGCACTAAGCTGCATTTCACTGAAAAAAGGTCTTTCAAACAGGTTTACTAGCCTGAACTGGTTGAATTTGGATCTTCTTCATGGCAAAGGAGTTTTTACCTGGAATTTCATTCATTAAAGGTGAAAAGTGGCTTATGTCAAAAATGAGCGTTTCAGAGCGATTGGAGGCTGTTTTAGCACTGTACAGTCGCCTAAGGCTGAAAAGTGGCTTATGTCAAAAATGAGCGTTTCAGAGCGACTGGAGGCTGTTTTTGCACTAAGCTGCATTTCACTGAAAAAAGGTCTTTCAAACAGGTTTACTAGCCTGAACTGCATGAATTTGGATCTTCTTCATGGCAAAGGAGTTTTTACCTGGAATTTCATTCATTAGAGGTGAAAAGTGGCTTATGTCAAAAATGAGCGTTTCAGAGCGATTGGAGGCTGTTTTAGCGCTGAAAAGTGGCTTATGTGAAAAATGAGCGTTTCAGAGCGAGAGCAGCCTGTTTTTGCACTAAGCTGCATTTCACTGAAAAAAGGTCTTTCAAACAGGTTTACTAGCCTGAACTGGTTGAATTTGGATCTTCTTCATGGCAAAGGAGTTTTTACCTGGAATTTCATTCATTAAAGGTGAAAAGTGGCTTATGTGAAAAATGAGCGTTTCAGAGCGATTGGAGGCTGTTTTAGCACTGTACAGTCGCCTAAGGCTGAAAAGTGGCTTATGTCAAAAATGAGCGTTTCAGAGCGATTGGAGGCTGTTTTAGCGCTGAAAAGTGGCTTATGTGAAAAATGAGCGTTTCAGAGCGAGAGCAGCCTGTTTTTGCACTAAGCTGCATTTCACTGAAAAAAGGTCTTTCAAACAGGTTTACTAGCCTGAACTTGTTGAATTTGGATCTTCTTCATGGCAAAGGAGTTTTTACCTGGAATTTAATTCATTAAGGCTGAAAAGTGGGTTATGTCAAAAATGAGCGTTTCAGAGCGATAGGAGGCTGTTTTAGCACTGTACAGTCGCCTAAGGCTGAAAAGTGGCTTATGTGAAAAATGAGCGTTTCAGAGCGAGAGGAGGCTGTTTTAGCACTGTACAGTCGCCTAAGGCTGAAAAGTGGCTTATGTGAAAAATGAGCGTTTCAGAGCGAGAGGAGGCTGTTTTAGCACTGTACAGTCGCCTAAGGCTGAAAAGTGGCTTATGTGAAAAATGAGCGTTTCAGAGCGAGAGGAGGCTGTTTTTGCACTAAGCTGCATTTCACTGAAAAAAGGTCTTTCAACCAGGTTTACTAGCCTGAACTGCATGAATTTGGATCTTCTTCATGGCAAAGGAGTTTTTACCTGGAATTTCATTCATTAAAGGTGAAAAGTGGCTTATGTCAAAAATGAGCGTTTCAGAGCGATTGGAGGCTGTTTTAGCGCTGAAAAGTGGCTTATGTGAAAAATGAGCGTTTCAGAGCGAGAGCAGCCTGTTTTTGCACTAAGCTGCATTTCACTGAAAAAAGGTCTTTCAAACAGGTTTACTAGCCTGAACTTGTTGAATTTGGATCTTCTTCATGGCAAAGGAGTTTTTACCTGGAATTTAATTCATTAAGGCTGAAAAGTGGGTTATGTCAAAAATGAGCGTTTCAGAGCGATAGGAGGCTGTTTTAGCACTGTACAGTCGCCTAAGGCTGAAAAGTGGGTTATGTCAAAAATGAGCGTTTCAGAGCGATAGGAGGCTGTTTTAGCACTGTACAGTCGCCTAAGGCTGAAAAGTGGCTTATGTGAAAAATGAGCGTTTCAGAGCGAGAGGAGGCTGTTTTAGCACTGTACAGTCGCCTAAGGCTGAAAAGTGGCTTATGTGAAAAATGAGCGTTTCAGAGCGAGAGCAGCCTGTTTTTGCACTAAGCTGCATTTCACTGAAAAAAGGTCTTTCAACCAGGTTTACTAGCCTGAACTGGATGAATTTGGATCTTCTTCATGGCAAAGGAGTTTTTACCTGGAATTTCATTCATTAAAGGTGAAAAGTGGCTTATGTCAAAAATGAGCGTTTCAGAGCGATTGGAGGCTGTTTTAGCGCTGAAAAGTGGCTTATGTGAAAAATGAGCGTTTCAGAGCGAGAGCAGCCTGTTTTTGCACTAAGCTGCATTTCACTGAAAAAAGGTCTTTCAAACAGGTTTACTAGCCTGAACTTGTTGAATTTGGATCTTCTTCATGGCAAAGGAGTTTTTACCTGGAATTTAATTCATTAAGGCTGAAAAGTGGGTTATGTGAAAAATGAGCGTTTCAGAGCGATAGGAGGCTGTTTTAGCACTGTACAGTCGCCTAAGGCTGAAAAGTGGCTTATGTGAAAAATGAGCGTTTCAGAGCGAGAGCAGCCTGTTTTTGCACTAAGCTGCATTTCACTGAAAAAAGGTCTTTCAACCAGGTTTACTATAGCCTGAACTGGATGAATTTGGATCTTCTTCATGGCAAAGGAGTTTTTACCTGGAATTTCATTCATTAAAGGTGAAAAGTGGCTTATGTCAAAAATGAGCGTTTCAGAGCGATTGGAGGCTGTTTTAGCACTGTACAGTCGCCTAAGGCTGAAAAGTGGCTTATGTCAAAAATGAGCGTTTCAGAGCGATTGGAGGCTGTTTTAGCGCTGAAAAGTGGCTTATGTGAAAAATGAGCGTTTCAGAGCGAGAGCAGCCTGTTTTTGCACTAAGCTGCATTTCACTGAAAAAAGGTCTTTCAAACAGGTTTACTAGCCTGAACTGGTTGAATTTGGATCTTCTTCATGGCAAATGAGTTTTTACCTGGAATTTAATTCATTAAGGCTGAAAAGTGGGTTATGTGAAAAATGAGCGTTTCAGAGCGATAGGAGGCTGTTTTAGCACTGTACAGTCGCCTAAGGCTGAAAAGTGGCTTATGTGAAAAATGAGCGTTTCAGAGCGAGAGCAGCCTGTTTTTGCACTAAGCTGCATTTCACTGAAAAAAGGTCTTTCAAACAGGTTTACTAGCCTGAACTGGTTGAATTTGGATCTTCTTCATGGCAAAGGAGTTTTTACCTGGAATTTCATTCATTAAAGGTGAAAAGTGGCTTATGTCAAAAATGAGCGTTTCAGAGCGATTGGAGGCTGTTTTAGCACTGTACAGTCGCCTAAGGCTGAAAAGTGGCTTATGTCAAAAATGAGCGTTTCAGAGCGATTGGAGGCTGTTTTAGCGCTGAAAAGTGGCTTATGTGAAAAATGAGCGTTTCAGAGCGAGAGCAGCCTGTTTTTGCACTAAGCTGCATTTCACTGAAAAAAGGTCTTTCAAACAGGTTTACTAGCCTGAACTGGTTGAATTTGGATCTTCTTCATGGCAAATGAGTTTTTACCTGGAATTTAATTCATTAAGGCTGAAAAGTGGGTTATGTCAAAAATGAGCGTTTCAGAGCGATAGGAGGCTGTTTTAGCACTGTACAGTCGCCTAAGGCTGAAAAGTGGCTTATGTGAAAAATGAGCGTTTCAGAGCGAGAGCAGCCTGTTTTTGCACTAAGCTGCATTTCACTGAAAAAAGGTCTTTCAAACAGGTTTACTAGCCTGAACTGGTTGAATTTGGATCTTCTTCATGGCAAAGGAGTTTTTACCTGGAATTTCATTCATTAAAGGTGAAAAGTGGCTTATGTCAAAAATGAGCGTTTCAGAGCGATTGGAGGCTGTTTTAGCACTGTACAGTCGCCTAAGGCTGAAAAGTGGCTTATGTCAAAAATGAGCGTTTCAGAGCGATTGGAGGCTGTTTTTGCACTAAGCTGCATTTCACTGAAAAAAGGTCTTTCAAACAGGTTTACTAGCCTGAACTGCATGAATTTGGATCTTCTTCATGGCAAAGGAGTTTTTACCTGGAATTTCATTCATTAGAGGTGAAAAGTGGCTTATGTCAAAAATGAGCGTTTCAGAGCGATTGGAGGCTGTTTTAGCGCTGAAAAGTGGCTTATGTGAAAAATGAGCGTTTCAGAGCGAGAGCAGCCTGTTTTTGCACTAAGCTGCATTTCACTGAAAAAAGGTCTTTCAAACAGGTTTACTAGCCTGAACTGGTTGAATTTGGATCTTCTTCATGGCAAAGGAGTTTTTACCTGGAATTTCATTCATTAAAGGTGAAAAGTGGCTTATGTGAAAAATGAGCGTTTCAGAGCGATTGGAGGCTGTTTTAGCACTGTACAGTCGCCTAAGGCTGAAAAGTGGCTTATGTCAAAAATGAGCGTTTCAGAGCGATTGGAGGCTGTTTTAGCGCTGAAAAGTGGCTTATGTGAAAAATGAGCGTTTCAGAGCGAGAGCAGCCTGTTTTTGCACTAAGCTGCATTTCACTGAAAAAAGGTCTTTCAAACAGGTTTACTAGCCTGAACTTGTTGAATTTGGATCTTCTTCATGGCAAAGGAGTTTTTACCTGGAATTTAATTCATTAAGGCTGAAAAGTGGGTTATGTCAAAAATGAGCGTTTCAGAGCGATAGGAGGCTGTTTTAGCACTGTACAGTCGCCTAAGGCTGAAAAGTGGCTTATGTGAAAAATGAGCGTTTCAGAGCGAGAGGAGGCTGTTTTAGCACTGTACAGTCGCCTAAGGCTGAAAAGTGGCTTATGTGAAAAATGAGCGTTTCAGAGCGAGAGGAGGCTGTTTTTGCACTAAGCTGCATTTCACTGAAAAAAGGTCTTTCAACCAGGTTTACTAGCCTGAACTGCATGAATTTGGATCTTCTTCATGGCAAAGGAGTTTTTACCTGGAATTTCATTCATTAAAGGTGAAAAGTGGCTTATGTCAAAAATGAGCGTTTCAGAGCGATTGGAGGCTGTTTTAGCGCTGAAAAGTGGCTTATGTGAAAAATGAGCGTTTCAGAGCGAGAGCAGCCTGTTTTTGCACTAAGCTGCATTTCACTGAAAAAAGGTCTTTCAAACAGGTTTACTAGCCTGAACTTGTTGAATTTGGATCTTCTTCATGGCAAAGGAGTTTTTACCTGGAATTTAATTCATTAAGGCTGAAAAGTGGGTTATGTCAAAAATGAGCGTTTCAGAGCGATAGGAGGCTGTTTTAGCACTGTACAGTCGCCTAAGGCTGAAAAGTGGGTTATGTCAAAAATGAGCGTTTCAGAGCGATAGGAGGCTGTTTTAGCACTGTACAGTCGCCTAAGGCTGAAAAGTGGCTTATGTGAAAAATGAGCGTTTCAGAGCGAGAGCAGCCTGTTTTTGCACTAAGCTGCATTTCACTGAAAAAAGGTCTTTCAACCAGGTTTACTAGCCTGAACTGGATGAATTTGGATCTTCTTCATGGCAAAGGAGTTTTTACCTGGAATTTCATTCATTAAAGGTGAAAAGTGGCTTATGTCAAAAATGAGCGTTTCAGAGCGATTGGAGGCTGTTTTAGCGCTGAAAAGTGGCTTATGTGAAAAATGAGCGTTTCAGAGCGAGAGCAGCCTGTTTTTGCACTAAGCTGCATTTCACTGAAAAAAGGTCTTTCAAACAGGTTTACTAGCCTGAACTTGTTGAATTTGGATCTTCTTCATGGCAAAGGAGTTTTTACCTGGAATTTAATTCATTAAGGCTGAAAAGTGGGTTATGTGAAAAATGAGCGTTTCAGAGCGATAGGAGGCTGTTTTAGCACTGTACAGTCGCCTAAGGCTGAAAAGTGGCTTATGTGAAAAATGAGCGTTTCAGAGCGAGAGCAGCCTGTTTTTGCACTAAGCTGCATTTCACTGAAAAAAGGTCTTTCAACCAGGTTTACTATAGCCTGAACTGGATGAATTTGGATCTTCTTCATGGCAAAGGAGTTTTTACCTGGAATTTCATTCATTAAAGGTGAAAAGTGGCTTATGTCAAAAATGAGCGTTTCAGAGCGATTGGAGGCTGTTTTAGCACTGTACAGTCGCCTAAGGCTGAAAAGTGGCTTATGTCAAAAATGAGCGTTTCAGAGCGATTGGAGGCTGTTTTAGCGCTGAAAAGTGGCTTATGTGAAAAATGAGCGTTTCAGAGCGAGAGCAGCCTGTTTTTGCACTAAGCTGCATTTCACTGAAAAAAGGTCTTTCAAACAGGTTTACTAGCCTGAACTGGTTGAATTTGGATCTTCTTCATGGCAAATGAGTTTTTACCTGGAATTTAATTCATTAAGGCTGAAAAGTGGGTTATGTCAAAAATGAGCGTTTCAGAGCGATAGGAGGCTGTTTTAGCACTGTACAGTCGCCTAAGGCTGAAAAGTGGCTTATGTGAAAAATGAGCGTTTCAGAGCGAGAGCAGCCTGTTTTTGCACTAAGCTGCATTTCACTGAAAAAAGGTCTTTCAAACAGGTTTACTAGCCTGAACTGGTTGAATTTGGATCTTCTTCATGGCAAAGGAGTTTTTACCTGGAATTTCATTCATTAAAGGTGAAAAGTGGCTTATGTCAAAAATGAGCGTTTCAGAGCGATTGGAGGCTGTTTTAGCACTGTACAGTCGCCTAAGGCTGAAAAGTGGCTTATGTCAAAAATGAGCGTTTCAGAGCGATTGGAGGCTGTTTTAGCGCTGAAAAGTGGCTTATGTGAAAAATGAGCGTTTCAGAGCGAGAGCAGCCTGTTTTTGCACTAAGCTGCATTTCACTGAAAAAAGGTCTTTCAAACAGGTTTACTAGCCTGAACTTGTTGAATTTGGATCTTCTTCATGGCAAAGGAGTTTTTACCTGGAATTTAATTCATTAAGGCTGAAAAGTGGGTTATGTCAAAAATGAGCGTTTCAGAGCGATAGGAGGCTGTTTTAGCACTGTACAGTCGCCTAAGGCTGAAAAGTGGCTTATGTGAAAAATGAGCGTTTCAGAGCGAGAGGAGGCTGTTTTAGCACTGTACAGTCGCCTAAGGCTGAAAAGTGGCTTATGTGAAAAATGAGCGTTTCAGAGCGAGAGCAGCCTGTTTTTGCACTAAGCTGCATTTCACTGAAAAAAGGTCTTTCAACCAGGTTTACTAGCCTGAACTGGATGAATTTGGATCTTCTTCATGGCAAAGGAGTTTTTACCTGGAATTTCATTCATTAAAGGTGAAAAGTGGCTTATGTCAAAAATGAGCGTTTCAGAGCGATTGGAGGCTGTTTTAGCGCTGAAAAGTGGCTTATGTGAAAAATGAGCGTTTCAGAGCGAGAGCAGCCTGTTTTTGCACTAAGCTGCATTTCACTGAAAAAAGGTCTTTCAAACAGGTTTACTAGCCTGAACTTGTTGAATTTGGATCTTCTTCATGGCAAAGGAGTTTTTACCTGGAATTTAATTCATTAAGGCTGAAAAGTGGGTTATGTGAAAAATGAGCGTTTCAGAGCGATAGGAGGCTGTTTTAGCACTGTACAGTCGCCTAAGGCTGAAAAGTGGCTTATGTGAAAAATGAGCGTTTCAGAGCGAGAGCAGCCTGTTTTTGCACTAAGCTGCATTTCACTGAAAAAAGGTCTTTCAACCAGGTTTACTATAGCCTGAACTGGATGAATTTGGATCTTCTTCATGGCAAAGGAGTTTTTACCTGGAATTTCATTCATTAAAGGTGAAAAGTGGCTTATGTCAAAAATGAGCGTTTCAGAGCGATTGGAGGCTGTTTTAGCACTGTACAGTCGCCTAAGGCTGAAAAGTGGCTTATGTCAAAAATGAGCGTTTCAGAGCGATTGGAGGCTGTTTTAGCGCTGAAAAGTGGCTTATGTGAAAAATGAGCGTTTCAGAGCGAGAGCAGCCTGTTTTTGCACTAAGCTGCATTTCACTGAAAAAAGGTCTTTCAACCAGGTTTACTAGCCTGAACTGCATGAATTTGGATCTTCTTCATGGCAAAGGAGTTTTTACCTGGAATTTCATTCATTAAAGGTGAAAAGTGGCTTATGTCAAAAATGAGCGTTTCAGAGCGATTGGAGGCTGTTTTAGCGCTGAAAAGTGGCTTATGTGAAAAATGAGCGTTTCAGAGCGAGAGCAGCCTGTTTTTGCACTAAGCTGCATTTCACTGAAAAAAGGTCTTTCAAACAGGTTTACTAGCCTGAACTTGTTGAATTTGGATCTTCTTCATGGCAAAGGAGTTTTTACCTGGAATTTAATTCATTAAGGCTGAAAAGTGGGTTATGTCAAAAATGAGCGTTTCAGAGCGATAGGAGGCTGTTTTAGCACTGTACAGTCGCCTAAGGCTGAAAAGTGGGTTATGTCAAAAATGAGCGTTTCAGAGCGATAGGAGGCTGTTTTAGCACTGTACAGTCGCCTAAGGCTGAAAAGTGGCTTATGTGAAAAATGAGCGTTTCAGAGCGAGAGGAGGCTGTTTTAGCACTGTACAGTCGCCTAAGGCTGAAAAGTGGCTTATGTGAAAAATGAGCGTTTCAGAGCGAGAGCAGCCTGTTTTTGCACTAAGCTGCATTTCACTGAAAAAAGGTCTTTCAACCAGGTTTACTAGCCTGAACTGGATGAATTTGGATCTTCTTCATGGCAAAGGAGTTTTTACCTGGAATTTCATTCATTAAAGGTGAAAAGTGGCTTATGTCAAAAATGAGCGTTTCAGAGCGATTGGAGGCTGTTTTAGCGCTGAAAAGTGGCTTATGTGAAAAATGAGCGTTTCAGAGCGAGAGCAGCCTGTTTTTGCACTAAGCTGCATTTCACTGAAAAAAGGTCTTTCAAACAGGTTTACTAGCCTGAACTTGTTGAATTTGGATCTTCTTCATGGCAAAGGAGTTTTTACCTGGAATTTAATTCATTAAGGCTGAAAAGTGGGTTATGTGAAAAATGAGCGTTTCAGAGCGATAGGAGGCTGTTTTAGCACTGTACAGTCGCCTAAGGCTGAAAAGTGGCTTATGTGAAAAATGAGCGTTTCAGAGCGAGAGCAGCCTGTTTTTGCACTAAGCTGCATTTCACTGAAAAAAGGTCTTTCAACCAGGTTTACTATAGCCTGAACTGGATGAATTTGGATCTTCTTCATGGCAAAGGAGTTTTTACCTGGAATTTCATTCATTAAAGGTGAAAAGTGGCTTATGTCAAAAATGAGCGTTTCAGAGCGATTGGAGGCTGTTTTAGCACTGTACAGTCGCCTAAGGCTGAAAAGTGGCTTATGTCAAAAATGAGCGTTTCAGAGCGATTGGAGGCTGTTTTAGCGCTGAAAAGTGGCTTATGTGAAAAATGAGCGTTTCAGAGCGAGAGCAGCCTGTTTTTGCACTAAGCTGCATTTCACTGAAAAAAGGTCTTTCAAACAGGTTTACTAGCCTGAACTGGTTGAATTTGGATCTTCTTCATGGCAAATGAGTTTTTACCTGGAATTTAATTCATTAAGGCTGAAAAGTGGGTTATGTCAAAAATGAGCGTTTCAGAGCGATAGGAGGCTGTTTTAGCACTGTACAGTCGCCTAAGGCTGAAAAGTGGCTTATGTGAAAAATGAGCGTTTCAGAGCGAGAGCAGCCTGTTTTTGCACTAAGCTGCATTTCACTGAAAAAAGGTCTTTCAACCAGGTTTACTAGCCTGAACTGCATGAATTTGGATCTTCTTCATGGCAAAGGAGTTATTACCTGGAATTTCATTCATTAAAGGTGAAAAGTGGCTTATGTCAAAAATGAGCGTTTCAGAGCGATTGGAGGCTGTTTTAGCGCTGAAAAGTGGCTTATGTGAAAAATGAGCGTTTCAGAGCGAGAGCAGCCTGTTTTTGCACTAAGCTGCATTTCACTGAAAAAAGGTCTTTCAAACAGGTTTACTAGCCTGAACTGGTTGAATTTGGATCTTCTTCATGGCAAAGGAGTTTTTACCTGGAATTTCATTCATTAAAGGTGAAAAGTGGCTTATGTCAAAAATGAGCGTTTCAGAGCGATTGGAGGCTGTTTTAGCGCTGAAAAGTGGCTTATGTGAAAAATGAGCGTTTCAGAGCGAGAGCAGCCTGTTTTTGCACTAAGCTGCATTTCACTGAAAAAAGGTCTTTCAACCAGGTTTACTAGCCTGAACTGCATGAATTTGGATCTTCTTCATGGCAAAGGAGTTTTTACCTGGAATTTCATTCATTAAAGGTGAAAAGTGGCTTATGTCAAAAATGAGCGTTTCAGAGCGATTGGAGGCTGTTTTAGCGCTGAAAAGTGGCTTATGTGAAAAATGAGCGTTTCAGAGCGAGAGCAGCCTGTTTTTGCACTAAGCTGCATTTCACTGAAAAAAGGTCTTTCAAACAGGTTTACCAGCCTGAACTGGTTGAATTTGGATCTTCTTCATGGCAAAGGAGTTTTTACCTGGAATTTCATTCATTAAAGGTGAAAAGTGGCTTATGTCAAAAATGAGCGTTTCAGAGCGATTGGAGGCTGTTTTAGCACTGTACAGTCGCCTAAGGCTGAAAAGTGGCTTATGTCAAAAATGAGCGTTTCAGAGCGATTGGAGGCTGTTTTAGCGCTGAAAAGTGGCTTATGTGAAAAATGAGCGTTTCAGAGCGAAAGCAGCCTGTTTTTGCACTAAGCTGCATTTCACTGAAAAAAGGTCTTTCAACCAGGTTTACTAGCCTGAACTGGATGAATTTGGATCTTCTTCATGGCAAAGGAGTTTTTACCTGGAATTTCATTCATTAAAGGTGAAAAGTGGCTTATGTCAAAAATGAGCGTTTCAGAGCGATTGGAGGCTGTTTTAGCGCTGAAAAGTGGCTTATGTGAAAAATGAGCGTTTCAGAGCGAGAGCAGCCTGTTTTTGCACTAAGCTGCATTTCACTGAAAAAAGGTCTTTCAAACAGGTTTACTAGCCTGAACTGGTTGAATTTGGATCTTCTTCATGGCAAAGGAGTTTTTACCTGGAATTTCATTCATTAAAGGTGAAAAGTGGCTTATGTCAAAAATGAGCGTTTCACAGCGATTGGAGGCTGTTTTAGCGCTGAAAAGTGGCTTATGTGAAAAATGAGCGTTTCAGAGCGAGAGCAGCCTGTTTTTGCACTAAGCTGCATTTCACTGAAAAAAGGTCTTTCAAACAGGTTTACTAGCCTGAACTGGTTGAATTTGGATCTTCTTCATGGCAAAGGAGTTTTTACCTGGAATTTCATTCATTAAAGGTGAAAAGTGGCTTATGTCAAAAATGAGCGTTTCAGAGCGATTGGAGGCTGTTTTAGCGCTGAAAAGTGGCTTATGTGAAAAATGAGCGTTTCAGAGCGAGAGCAGCCTGTTTTTGCACTAAGCTGCATTTCACTGAAAAAAGGTCTTTCAACCAGGTTTACTAGCCTGAACTGCATGAATTTGGATCTTCTTCATGGCAAAGGAGTTTTTACCTGGAATTTCATTCATTAAAGGTGAAAAGTGGCTTATGTCAAAAATGAGCGTTTCAGAGCGATTGGAGGCTGTTTTAGCGCTGAAAAGTGGCTTATGTGAAAAATGAGCGTTTCAGAGCGAGAGCAGCCTGTTTTTGCACTAAGCTGCATTTCACTGAAAAAAGGTCTTTCAAACAGGTTTACCAGCCTGAACTGGTTGAATTTGGATCTTCTTCATGGCAAAGGAGTTTTTACCTGGAATTTCATTCATTAAAGGTGAAAAGTGGCTTATGTCAAAAATGAGCGTTTCAGAGCGATTGGAGGCTGTTTTAGCACTGTACAGTCGCCTAAGGCTGAAAAGTGGCTTATGTCAAAAATGAGCGTTTCAGAGCGATTGGAGGCTGTTTTAGCGCTGAAAAGTGGCTTATGTGAAAAATGAGCGTTTCAGAGCGAAAGCAGCCTGTTTTTGCACTAAGCTGCATTTCACTGAAAAAAGGTCTTTCAACCAGGTTTACTAGCCTGAACTGGATGAATTTGGATCTTCTTCATGGCAAAGGAGTTTTTACCTGGAATTTCATTCATTAAAGGTGAAAAGTGGCTTATGTCAAAAATGAGCGTTTCAGAGCGATTGGAGGCTGTTTTAGCGCTGAAAAGTGGCTTATGTGAAAAATGAGCGTTTCAGAGCGAGAGCAGCCTGTTTTTGCACTAAGCTGCATTTCACTGAAAAAAGGTCTTTCAAACAGGTTTACTAGCCTGAACTGGTTGAATTTGGATCTTCTTCATGGCAAAGGAGTTTTTACCTGGAATTTCATTCATTAAAGGTGAAAAGTGGCTTATGTCAAAAATGAGCGTTTCACAGCGATTGGAGGCTGTTTTAGCGCTGAAAAGTGGCTTATGTGAAAAATGAGCGTTTCAGAGCGAGAGCAGCCTGTTTTTGCACTAAGCTGCATTTCACTGAAAAAAGGTCTTTCAAACAGGTTTACTAGCCTGAACTGGTTGAATTTGGATCTTCTTCATGGCAAAGGAGTTTTTACCTGGAATTTCATTCATTAAAGGTGAAAAGTGGCTTATGTCAAAAATGAGCGTTTCAGAGCGATTGGAGGCTGTTTTAGCACTGTACAGTCGCCTAAGGCTGAAAAGTGGCTTATGTCAAAAATGAGCGTTTCAGAGCGATTGGAGGCTGTTTTAGCGCTGAAAAGTGGCTTATGTGAAAAATGAGCGTTTCAGAGCGAGAGCAGCCTGTTTTTGCACTAAGCTGCATTTCACTGAAAAAAGGTCTTTCAAACAGGTTTACTAGCCTGAACTTGTTGAATTTGGATCTTCTTCATGGCAAAGGAGTTTTTACCTGGAATTTAATTCATTAAGGCTGAAAAGTGGGTTATGTCAAAAATGAGCGTTTCAGAGCGATAGGAGGCTGTTTTAGCACTGTACAGTCGCCTAAGGCTGAAAAGTGGCTTATGTGAAAAATGAGCGTTTCAGAGCGAGAGCAGCCTGTTTTTGCACTAAGCTGCATTTCACTGAAAAAAGGTCTTTCAACCAGGTTTACTAGCCTGAACTGCATGAATTTGGATCTTCTTCATGGCAAAGGAGTTATTACCTGGAATTTCATTCATTAAAGGTGAAAAGTGGCTTATGTCAAAAATGAGCGTTTCAGAGCGATTGGAGGCTGTTTTAGCGCTGAAAAGTGGCTTATGTGAAAAATGAGCGTTTCAGAGCGAGAGCAGCCTGTTTTTGCACTAAGCTGCATTTCACTGAAAAAAGGTCTTTCAAACAGGTTTACTAGCCTGAACTGGTTGAATTTGGATCTTCTTCATGGCAAAGGAGTTTTTACCTGGAATTTCATTCATTAAAGGTGAAAAGTGGCTTATGTCAAAAATGAGCGTTTCAGAGCGATTGGAGGCTGTTTTAGCACTGTACAGTCGCCTAAGGCTGAAAAGTGGCTTATGTCAAAAATGAGCGTTTCAGAGCGATTGGAGGCTGTTTTAGCGCTGAAAAGTGGCTTATGTGAAAAATGAGCGTTTCAGAGCGAGAGCAGCCTGTTTTTGCACTAAGCTGCATTTCACTGAAAAAAGGTCTTTCAACCAGGTTTACTAGCCTGAACTGCATGAATTTGGATCTTCTTCATGGCAAAGGAGTTTTTACCTGGAATTTCATTCATTAAAGGTGAAAAGTGGCTTATGTCAAAAATGAGCGTTTCAGAGCGATTGGAGGCTGTTTTAGCACTGTACAGTCGCCTAAGGCTGAAAAGTGGCTTATGTGAAAAATGAGCGTTTCAGAGCGAGAGGAGGCTGTTTTAGCACTGTACAGTCGCCTAAGGCTGAAAAGTGGCTTATGTGAAAAATGAGCGTTTCAGAGCGAGAGCAGCCTGTTTTTGCACTAAGCTGCATTTCACTGAAAAAAGGTCTTTCAACCAGGTTTACTAGCCTGAACTGCATGAATTTGGATCTTCTTCATGGCAAAGGAGTTTTTACCTGGAATTTCATTCATTAAAGGTGAAAAGTGGCTTATGTCAAAAATGAGCGTTTCAGAGCGATTGGAGGCTGTTTTAGCGCTGAAAAGTGGCTTATGTGAAAAATGAGCGTTTCAGAGCGAGAGCAGCCTGTTTTTGCACTAAGCTGCATTTCACTGAAAAAAGGTCTTTCAAACAGGTTTACTAGCCTGAACTGGTTGAATTTGGATCTTCTTCATGGCAAAGGAGTTTTTACCTGGAATTTCATTCATTAAAGGTGAAAAGTGGCTTATGTCAAAAATGAGCGTTTCAGAGCGATTGGAGGCTGTTTTAGCACTGTACAGTCGCCTAAGGCTGAAAAGTGGCTTATGTCAAAAATGAGCGTTTCAGAGCGATTGGAGGCTGTTTTAGCGCTGAAAAGTGGCTTATGTGAAAAATGAGCGTTTCAGAGCGAGAGCAGCCTGTTTTTGCACTAAGCTGCATTTCACTGAAAAAAGGTCTTTCAAACAGGTTTACTAGCCTGAACTTGTTGAATTTGGATCTTCTTCATGGCAAAGGAGTTTTTACCTGGAATTTAATTCATTAAGGCTGAAAAGTGGGTTATGTCAAAAATGAGCGTTTCAGAGCGATAGGAGGCTGTTTTAGCACTGTACAGTCGCCTAAGGCTGAAAAGTGGCTTATGTGAAAAATGAGCGTTTCAGAGCGAGAGGAGGCTGTTTTAGCACTGTACAGTCGCCTAAGGCTGAAAAGTGGCTTATGTGAAAAATGAGCGTTTCAGAGCGAGAGGAGGCTGTTTTTGCACTAAGCTGCATTTCACTGAAAAAAGGTCTTTCAACCAGGTTTACTAGCCTGAACTGCATGAATTTGGATCTTCTTCATGGCAAAGGAGTTTTTACCTGGAATTTCATTCATTAAAGGTGAAAAGTGGCTTATGTGAAAAATGAGCGTTTCAGAGCGAGAGCAGCCTGTTTTTGCACTAAGCTGCATTTCACTGAAAAAAGGTCTTTCAAACAGGTTTACTAGCCTGAACTGGTTGAATTTGGATCTTCTTCATGGCAAAGGAGTTTTTACCTGGAATTTCATTCATTAAAGGTGAAAAGTGGCTTATGTCAAAAATGAGCGTTTCAGAGCGATTGGAGGCTGTTTTAGCGCTGAAAAGTGGCTTATGTGAAAAATGAGCGTTTCAGAGCGAGAGCAGCCTGTTTTTGCACTAAGCTGCATTTCACTGAAAAAAGGTCTTTCAAACAGGTTTACTAGCCTGAACTGGTTAAATTTGGATCTTCTTCATGGCAAAGGAGTTTTTACCTGGAATTTCATTCATTAAAGGTGAAAAGTGGCTTATGTCAAAAATGAGCGTTTCAGAGCGATTGGAGGCTGTTTTAGCACTGTACAGTCGCCTAAGGCTGAAAAGTGGCTTATGTGAAAAATGAGCGTTTCAGAGCGAGAGGAGGCTGTTTTAGCACTGTACAGTCGCCTAAGGCTGAAAAGTGGCTTATGTGAAAAATGAGCGTTTCAGAGCGAGAGGAGGCTGTTTTTGCACTAAGCTGCATTTCACTGAAAAAAGGTCTTTCAACCAGGTTTACTAGCCTGAACTGCATGAATTTGGATCTTCTTCATGGCAAAGTAGTTTTTACCTGGAATTTCATTCATTGAAGGTGAAAAGTGGCTTATGTCAAAAATGAGCGTTTCAGAGCGATTGGAGGCTGTTTTAGCGCTGAAAAGTGGCTTATGTGAAAAATGAGCGTTTCAGAGCGAGAGCAGCCTGTTTTTGCACTAAGCTGCATTTCACTGAAAAAAGGTCTTTCAAACAGGTTTACTAGCCTGAACTGGTTGAATTTGGATCTTCTTCATGGCAAAGGAGCTTTTACCTGGAATTTCATTCATTAAAGGTGAAAAGTGGCTTATGTCAAAAATGAGCGTTTCAGAGCGATTGGAGGCTGTTTTAGCGCTGAAAAGTGGCTTATGTGAAAAATGAGCGTTTCAGAGCGAGAGCAGCCTGTTTTTGCACTAAGCTGCATTTCACTGAAAAAAGGTCTTTCAACCAGGTTTACTAGCCTGAACTGCATGAATTTGGATCTTCTTCATGGCAAAGGAGTTTTTACCTGGAATTTCATTCATTAAAGGTGAAAAGTGGCTTATGTCAAAAATGAGCGTTTCAGAGCGATTGGAGGCTGTTTTAGCGCTGAAAAGTGGCTTATGTGAAAAATGAGCGTTTCAGAGCGAGAGCAGCCTGTTTTTGCACTAAGCTGCATTTCACTGAAAAAAGGTCTTTCAAACAGGTTTACCAGCCTGAACTGGTTGAATTTGGATCTTCTTCATGGCAAAGGAGTTTTTACCTGGAATTTCATTCATTAAAGGTGAAAAGTGGCTTATGTCAAAAATGAGCGTTTCAGAGCGATTGGAGGCTGTTTTAGCACTGTACAGTCGCCTAAGGCTGAAAAGTGGCTTATGTCAAAAATGAGCGTTTCAGAGCGATTGGAGGCTGTTTTAGCGCTGAAAAGTGGCTTATGTGAAAAATGAGCGTTTCAGAGCGAAAGCAGCCTGTTTTTGCACTAAGCTGCATTTCACTGAAAAAAGGTCTTTCAACCAGGTTTACTAGCCTGAACTGGATGAATTTGGATCTTCTTCATGGCAAAGGAGTTTTTACCTGGAATTTCATTCATTAAAGGTGAAAAGTGGCTTATGTCAAAAATGAGCGTTTCAGAGCGATTGGAGGCTGTTTTAGCGCTGAAAAGTGGCTTATGTGAAAAATGAGCGTTTCAGAGCGAGAGCAGCCTGTTTTTGCACTAAGCTGCATTTCACTGAAAAAAGGTCTTTCAAACAGGTTTACTAGCCTGAACTGGTTGAATTTGGATCTTCTTCATGGCAAAGGAGTTTTTACCTGGAATTTCATTCATTAAAGGTGAAAAGTGGCTTATGTCAAAAATGAGCGTTTCACAGCGATTGGAGGCTGTTTTAGCGCTGAAAAGTGGCTTATGTGAAAAATGAGCGTTTCAGAGCGAGAGCAGCCTGTTTTTGCACTAAGCTGCATTTCACTGAAAAAAGGTCTTTCAAACAGGTTTACTAGCCTGAACTGGTTGAATTTGGATCTTCTTCATGGCAAAGGAGTTTTTACCTGGAATTTCATTCATTAAAGGTGAAAAGTGGCTTATGTCAAAAATGAGCGTTTCAGAGCGATTGGAGGCTGTTTTAGCACTGTACAGTCGCCTAAGGCTGAAAAGTGGCTTATGTCAAAAATGAGCGTTTCAGAGCGATTGGAGGCTGTTTTAGCGCTGAAAAGTGGCTTATGTGAAAAATGAGCGTTTCAGAGCGAGAGCAGCCTGTTTTTGCACTAAGCTGCATTTCACTGAAAAAAGGTCTTTCAAACAGGTTTACTAGCCTGAACTTGTTGAATTTGGATCTTCTTCATGGCAAAGGAGTTTTTACCTGGAATTTAATTCATTAAGGCTGAAAAGTGGGTTATGTCAAAAATGAGCGTTTCAGAGCGATAGGAGGCTGTTTTAGCACTGTACAGTCGCCTAAGGCTGAAAAGTGGCTTATGTGAAAAATGAGCGTTTCAGAGCGAGAGGAGGCTGTTTTAGCACTGTACAGTCGCCTAAGGCTGAAAAGTGGCTTATGTGAAAAATGAGCGTTTCAGAGCGAGAGGAGGCTGTTTTTGCACTAAGCTGCATTTCACTGAAAAAAGGTCTTTCAACCAGGTTTACTAGCCTGAACTGCATGAATTTGGATCTTCTTCATGGCAAAGGAGTTTTTACCTGGAATTTCATTCATTAAAGGTGAAAAGTGGCTTATGTGAAAAATGAGCGTTTCAGAGCGATTGGAGGCTGTTTTAGCGCTGAAAAGTGGCTTATGTGAAAAATGAGCGTTTCAGAGCGAGAGCAGCCTGTTTTTGCACTAAGCTGCATTTCACTGAAAAAAGGTCTTTCAAACAGGTTTACTAGCCTGAACTGGTTGAATTTGGATCTTCTTCATGGCAAAGGAGCTTTTACCTGGAATTTCATTCATTAAAGGTGAAAAGTGGCTTATGTCAAAAATGAGCGTTTCAGAGCGATTGGAGGCTGTTTTAGCGCTGAAAAGTGGCTTATGTGAAAAATGAGCGTTTCAGAGCGAGAGCAGCCTGTTTTTGCACTAAGCTGCATTTCACTGAAAAAAGGTCTTTCAACCAGGTTTACTAGCCTGAACTGCATGAATTTGGATCTTCTTCATGGCAAAGGAGTTTTTACCTGGAATTTCATTCATTAAAGGTGAAAAGTGGCTTATGTCAAAAATGAGCGTTTCAGAGCGATTGGAGGCTGTTTTAGCGCTGAAAAGTGGCTTATGTGAAAAATGAGCGTTTCAGAGCGAGAGCAGCCTGTTTTTGCACTAAGCTGCATTTCACTGAAAAAAGGTCTTTCAAACAGGTTTACTAGCCTGAACTGGTTAAATTTGGATCTTCTTCATGGCAAAGGAGTTTTTACCTGGAATTTCATTCATTAAAGGTGAAAAGTGGCTTATGTCAAAAATGAGCGTTTCAGAGCGATTGGAGGCTGTTTTAGCACTGTACAGTCGCCTAAGGCTGAAAAGTGGCTTATGTGAAAAATGAGCGTTTCAGAGCGAGAGGAGGCTGTTTTAGCACTGTACAGTCGCCTAAGGCTGAAAAGTGGCTTATGTGAAAAATGAGCGTTTCAGAGCGAGAGGAGGCTGTTTTTGCACTAAGCTGCATTTCACTGAAAAAAGGTCTTTCAACCAGGTTTACTAGCCTGAACTGCATGAATTTGGATCTTCTTCATGGCAAAGTAGTTTTTACCTGGAATTTCATTCATTGAAGGTGAAAAGTGGCTTATGTCAAAAATGAGCGTTTCAGAGCGATTGGAGGCTGTTTTAGCGCTGAAAAGTGGCTTATGTGAAAAATGAGCGTTTCAGAGCGAGAGCAGCCTGTTTTTGCACTAAGCTGCATTTCACTGAAAAAAGGTCTTTCAAACAGGTTTACTAGCCTGAACTGGTTGAATTTGGATCTTCTTCATGGCAAAGGAGCTTTTACCTGGAATTTCATTCATTAAAGGTGAAAAGTGGCTTATGTCAAAAATGAGCGTTTCAGAGCGATTGGAGGCTGTTTTAGCGCTGAAAAGTGGCTTATGTGAAAAATGAGCGTTTCAGAGCGAGAGCAGCCTGTTTTTGCACTAAGCTGCATTTCACTGAAAAAAGGTCTTTCAACCAGGTTTACTAGCCTGAACTGCATGAATTTGGATCTTCTTCATGGCAAAGGAGTTTTTACCTGGAATTTCATTCATTAAAGGTGAAAAGTGGCTTATGTCAAAAATGAGCGTTTCAGAGCGATTGGAGGCTGTTTTAGCACTGTACAGTCGCCTAAGGCTGAAAAGTGGCTTATGTCAAAAATGAGCGTTTCAGAGCGATTGGAGGCTGTTTTAGCGCTGAAAAGTGGCTTATGTGAAAAATGAGCGTTTCAGAGCGAAAGCAGCCTGTTTTTGCACTAAGCTGCATTTCACTGAAAAAAGGTCTTTCAACCAGGTTTACTAGCCTGAACTGGATGAATTTGGATCTTCTTCATGGCAAAGGAGTTTTTACCTGGAATTTCATTCATTAAAGGTGAAAAGTGGCTTATGTCAAAAATGAGCGTTTCAGAGCGATTGGAGGCTGTTTTAGCGCTGAAAAGTGGCTTATGTGAAAAATGAGCGTTTCAGAGCGAGAGCAGCCTGTTTTTGCACTAAGCTGCATTTCACTGAAAAAAGGTCTTTCAAACAGGTTTACTAGCCTGAACTGGTTGAATTTGGATCTTCTTCATGGCAAAGGAGTTTTTACCTGGAATTTCATTCATTAAAGGTGAAAAGTGGCTTATGTCAAAAATGAGCGTTTCACAGCGATTGGAGGCTGTTTTAGCGCTGAAAAGTGGCTTATGTGAAAAATGAGCGTTTCAGAGCGAGAGCAGCCTGTTTTTGCACTAAGCTGCATTTCACTGAAAAAAGGTCTTTCAAACAGGTTTACTAGCCTGAACTGGTTGAATTTGGATCTTCTTCATGGCAAAGGAGTTTTTACCTGGAATTTCATTCATTAAAGGTGAAAAGTGGCTTATGTCAAAAATGAGCGTTTCAGAGCGATTGGAGGCTGTTTTAGCACTGTACAGTCGCCTAAGGCTGAAAAGTGGCTTATGTCAAAAATGAGCGTTTCAGAGCGATTGGAGGCTGTTTTAGCGCTGAAAAGTGGCTTATGTGAAAAATGAGCGTTTCAGAGCGAGAGCAGCCTGTTTTTGCACTAAGCTGCATTTCACTGAAAAAAGGTCTTTCAAACAGGTTTACTAGCCTGAACTTGTTGAATTTGGATCTTCTTCATGGCAAAGGAGTTTTTACCTGGAATTTAATTCATTAAGGCTGAAAAGTGGGTTATGTCAAAAATGAGCGTTTCAGAGCGATAGGAGGCTGTTTTAGCACTGTACAGTCGCCTAAGGCTGAAAAGTGGCTTATGTGAAAAATGAGCGTTTCAGAGCGAGAGGAGGCTGTTTTAGCACTGTACAGTCGCCTAAGGCTGAAAAGTGGCTTATGTGAAAAATGAGCGTTTCAGAGCGAGAGGAGGCTGTTTTTGCACTAAGCTGCATTTCACTGAAAAAAGGTCTTTCAACCAGGTTTACTAGCCTGAACTGCATGAATTTGGATCTTCTTCATGGCAAAGGAGTTTTTACCTGGAATTTCATTCATTAAAGGTGAAAAGTGGCTTATGTGAAAAATGAGCGTTTCAGAGCGATTGGAGGCTGTTTTAGCGCTGAAAAGTGGCTTATGTGAAAAATGAGCGTTTCAGAGCGAGAGCAGCCTGTTTTTGCACTAAGCTGCATTTCACTGAAAAAAGGTCTTTCAAACAGGTTTACTAGCCTGAACTGGTTGAATTTGGATCTTCTTCATGGCAAAGGAGCTTTTACCTGGAATTTCATTCATTAAAGGTGAAAAGTGGCTTATGTCAAAAATGAGCGTTTCAGAGCGATTGGAGGCTGTTGTAGCACTGTACAGTCGCCTAAGGCTGAAAAGTGGCTTATGTGAAAAATGAGCGTTTCAGAGCGAGAGGAGGCTGTTTTAGCACTGTACAGTCGCCTAAGGCTGAAAAGTGGCTTATGTGAAAAATGAGCGTTTCAGAGCGAGAGGAGGCTGTTTTTGCACTAAGCTGCATTTCACTGAAAAAAGGTCTTTCAACCAGGTTTACTAGCCTGAACTGCATGAATTTGGATCTTCTTCATGGCAAAGTAGTTTTTACCTGGAATTTCATTCATTGAAGGTGAAAAGTGGCTTATGTGAAAAATGAGCGTTTCAGAGCGAGAGCAGCCTGTTTTTGCACTAAGCTGCATTTCACTGAAAAAAGGTCTTTCAAACAGGTTTACTAGCCTGAACTGGTTGAATTTGGATCTTCTTCATGGCAAAGGAGCTTTTACCTGGAATTTCATTCATTAAAGGTGAAAAGTGGCTTATGTCAAAAATGAGCGTTTCAGAGCGATTGGAGGCTGTTTTAGCGCTGAAAAGTGGCTTATGTGAAAAATGAGCGTTTCAGAGCGAGAGCAGCCTGTTTTTGCACTAAGCTGCATTTCACTGAAAAAAGGTCTTTCAACCAGGTTTACTAGCCTGAACTGCATGAATTTGGATCTTCTTCATGGCAAAGGAGTTTTTACCTGGAATTTCATTCATTAAAGGTGAAAAGTGGCTTATGTCAAAAATGAGCGTTTCAGAGCGATTGGAGGCTGTTTTAGCACTGTACAGTCGCCTAAGGCTGAAAAGTGGCTTATGTGAAAAATGAGCGTTTCAGAGCGAGAGGAGGCTGTTTTAGCACTGTACAGTCGCCTAAGGCTGAAAAGTGGCTTATGTGAAAAATGAGCGTTTCAGAGCGAGAGCAGCCTGTTTTTGCACTAAGCTGCATTTCACTGAAAAAAGGTCTTTCAACCAGGTTTACTAGCCTGAACTGCATGAATTTGGATCTTCTTCATGGCAAAGGAGTTTTTACCTGGAATTTCATTCATTAAAGGTGAAAAGTGGCTTATGTCAAAAATGAGCGTTTCAGAGCGATTGGAGGCTGTTTTAGCGCTGAAAAGTGGCTTATGTGAAAAATGAGCGTTTCAGAGCGAGAGCAGCCTGTTTTTGCACTAAGCTGCATTTCACTGAAAAAAGGTCTTTCAAACAGGTTTACCAGCCTGAACTGGTTGAATTTGGATCTTCTTCATGGCAAAGGAGTTTTTACCTGGAATTTCATTCATTAAAGGTGAAAAGTGGCTTATGTCAAAAATGAGCGTTTCAGAGCGATTGGAGGCTGTTTTAGCACTGTACAGTCGCCTAAGGCTGAAAAGTGGCTTATGTCAAAAATGAGCGTTTCAGAGCGATTGGAGGCTGTTTTAGCGCTGAAAAGTGGCTTATGTGAAAAATGAGCGTTTCAGAGCGAAAGCAGCCTGTTTTTGCACTAAGCTGCATTTCACTGAAAAAAGGTCTTTCAACCAGGTTTACTAGCCTGAACTGGATGAATTTGGATCTTCTTCATGGCAAAGGAGTTTTTACCTGGAATTTCATTCATTAAAGGTGAAAAGTGGCTTATGTCAAAAATGAGCGTTTCAGAGCGATTGGAGGCTGTTTTAGCGATGAAAAGTGGCTTATGTGAAAAATGAGCGTTTCAGAGCGAGAGCAGCCTGTTTTTGCACTAAGCTGCATTTCACTGAAAAAAGGTCTTTCAAACAGGTTTACTAGCCTGAACTGGTTGAATTTGGATCTTCTTCATGGCAAAGGAGTTTTTACCTGGAATTTCATTCATTAAAGGTGAAAAGTGGCTTATGTCAAAAATGAGCGTTTCAGAGCGATTGGAGGCTGTTTTAGCGCTGAAAAGTGGCTTATGTGAAAAATGAGCGTTTCAGAGCGAGAGCAGCCTGTTTTTGCACTAAGCTGCATTTCACTGAAAAAAGGTCTTTCAAACAGGTTTACTAGCCTGAACTGGTTAAATTTGGATCTTCTTCATGGCAAAGGAGTTTTTACCTGGAATTTCATTCATTAAAGGTGAAAAGTGGCTTATGTCAAAAATGAGCGTTTCAGAGCGATTGGAGGCTGTTTTAGCACTGTACAGTCGCCTAAGGCTGAAAAGTGGCTTATGTGAAAAATGAGCGTTTCAGAGCGAGAGGAGGCTGTTTTAGCACTGTACAGTCGCCTAAGGCTGAAAAGTGGCTTATGTGAAAAATGAGCGTTTCAGAGCGAGAGCAGCCTGTTTTTGCACTAAGCTGCATTTCACTGAAAAAAGGTCTTTCAAACAGGTTTACTAGCCTGAACTGGTTAAATTTGGATCTTCTTCATGGCAAAGGAGTTTTTACCTGGAATTTCATTCATTAAAGGTGAAAAGTGGCTTATGTCAAAAATGAGCGTTTCAGAGCGATTGGAGGCTGTTTTAGCACTGTACAGTCGCCTAAGGCTGAAAAGTGGCTTATGTGAAAAATGAGCGTTTCAGAGCGAGAGGAGGCTGTTTTAGCACTGTACAGTCGCCTAAGGCTGAAAAGTGGCTTATGTGAAAAATGAGCGTTTCAGAGCGAGAGGAGGCTGTTTTTGCACTAAGCTGCATTTCACTGAAAAAAGGTCTTTCAACCAGGTTTACTAGCCTGAACTGCATGAATTTGGATCTTCTTCATGGCAAAGTAGTTTTTACCTGGAATTTCATTCATTGAAGGTGAAAAGTGGCTTATGTGAAAAATGAGCGTTTCAGAGCGAGAGCAGCCTGTTTTTGCACTAAGCTGCATTTCACTGAAAAAAGGTCTTTCAAACAGGTTTACTGGCCTGAACTGGTTGAATTTGGATCTTCTTCATGGCAAAGGAGCTTTTACCTGGAATTTCATTCATTAAAGGTGAAAAGTGGCTTATGTCAAAAATGAGCGTTTCAGAGCGATTGGAGGCTGTTTTAGCGCTGAAAAGTGGCTTATGTGAAAAATGAGCGTTTCAGAGCGAGAGCAGCCTGTTTTTGCACTAAGCTGCATTTCACTGAAAAAAGGTCTTTCAACCAGGTTTACTAGCCTGAACTGCATGAATTTGGATCTTCTTCATGGCAAAGGAGTTTTTACCTGGAATTTCATTCATTAAAGGTGAAAAGTGGCTTATGTCAAAAATGAGCGTTTCAGAGCGATTGGAGGCTGTTTTAGCACTGTACAGTCGCCTAAGGCTGAAAAGTGGCTTATGTGAAAAATGAGCGTTTCAGAGCGAGAGGAGGCTGTTTTAGCACTGTACAGTCGCCTAAGGCTGAAAAGTGGCTTATGTGAAAAATGAGCGTTTCAGAGCGAGAGCAGCCTGTTTTTGCACTAAGCTGCATTTCACTGAAAAAAGGTCTTTCAACCAGGTTTACTAGCCTGAACTGCATGAATTTGGATCTTCTTCATGGCAAAGGAGTTTTTACCTGGAATTTCATTCATTAAAGGTGAAAAGTGGCTTATGTCAAAAATGAGCGTTTCAGAGCGATTGGAGGCTGTTTTAGCGCTGAAAAGTGGCTTATGTGAAAAATGAGCGTTTCAGAGCGAGAGCAGCCTGTTTTTGCACTAAGCTGCATTTCACTGAAAAAAGGTCTTTCAAACAGGTTTACCAGCCTGAACTGGTTGAATTTGGATCTTCTTCATGGCAAAGGAGTTTTTACCTGGAATTTCATTCATTAAAGGTGAAAAGTGGCTTATGTCAAAAATGAGCGTTTCAGAGCGATTGGAGGCTGTTTTAGCACTGTACAGTCGCCTAAGGCTGAAAAGTGGCTTATGTGAAAAATGAGCGTTTCAGAGCGAGAGGAGGCTGTTTTAGCACTGTACAGTCGCCTAATGCTGAAAAGTGGCTTATGTCAAAAATGAGCGTTTCAGAGCTATTGGAGGCTGTTTTAGCGCTGAAAAGTGGCTTATGTGAAAAATGAGCGTTTCAGAGCGAGAGCAGCCTGTTTTTGCACTAAGCTGCATTTCACTGAAAAAAGGTCTTTCAAACAGGTTTACTAGCCTGAACTGGTTAAATTTGGATCTTCTTCATGGCAAAGGAGTTTTTACCTGGAATTTCATTCATTAAAGGTGAAAAGTGGCTTATGTCAAAAATGAGCGTTTCAGAGCGATTGGAGGCTGTTTTAGCACTGTACAGTCGCCTAAGGCTGAAAAGTGGCTTATGTGAAAAATGAGCGTTTCAGAGCGAGAGGAGGCTGTTTTAGCACTGTACAGTCGCCTAAGGCTGAAAAGTGGCTTATGTGAAAAATGAGCGTTTCAGAGCGAGAGGAGGCTGTTTTTGCACTAAGCTGCATTTCACTGAAAAAAGGTCTTTCAACCAGGTTTACTAGCCTGAACTGCATGAATTTGGATCTTCTTCATGGCAAAGGAGTTTTTACCTGGAATTTCATTCATTAAAGGTGAAAAGTGGCTTATGTGAAAAATGAGCGTTTCAGAGCGATTGGAGGCTGTTTTAGCGCTGAAAAGTGGCTTATGTGAAAAATGAGCGTTTCAGAGCGAGAGCAGCCTGTTTTTGCACTAAGCTGCATTTCACTGAAAAAAGGTCTTTCAAACAGGTTTACTAGCCTGAACTGGTTGAATTTGGATCTTCTTCATGGCAAAGGAGCTTTTACCTGGAATTTCATTCATTAAAGGTGAAAAGTGGCTTATGTCAAAAATGAGCGTTTCAGAGCGATTGGAGGCTGTTTTAGCACTGTACAGTCGCCTAAGGCTGAAAAGTGGCTTATGTCAAAAATGAGCGTTTCAGAGCGATTGGAGGCTGTTTTAGCGCTGAAAAGTGGCTTATGTGAAAAATGAGCGTTTCAGAGCGAGAGCAGCCTGTTTTTGCACTAAGCTGCATTTCACTGAAAAAAGGTCTTTCAAACAGGTTTACTAGCCTGAACTTGTTGAATTTGGATCTTCTTCA
The DNA here is from genome assembly GCF_965226575.1 of Pagrus pagrus. Lineage (NCBI taxonomy): Eukaryota > Metazoa > Chordata > Actinopteri > Spariformes > Sparidae > Pagrus > Pagrus pagrus. The sequence continues at coordinate 14,815 of NW_028175289.1, read as the reverse complement.
TGGCAAAGGAGTTTTTACCTGGAATTTAATTCATTAAGGCTGAAAAGTGGGTTATGTGAAAAATGAGCGTTTCAGAGCGATAGGAGGCTGTTTTAGCACTGTACAGTCGCCTAAGGCTGAAAAGTGGCTTATGTGAAAAATGAGCGTCTCAGAGCGAGAGGAGGCTGTTTTAGCACTGTACAGTCGCCTAAGGCTGAAAAGTGGCTTATGTGAAAAATGAGCGTTTCAGAGCGAGAGCAGCCTGTTTTTGCACTAAGCTGCATTTCACTGAAAAAAGGTCTTTCAAACAGGTTTACTAGCCTGAACTGGTTGAATTTGGATCTTCTTCATGGCAAAGGAGTTTTTACCTGGAATTTCATTCATTAAAGGTGAAAAGTGGCTTATGTCAAAAATGAGCGTTTCAGAGCGATTGGAGGCTGTTTTAGCACTGTACAGTCGCCTAAGGCTGAAAAGTGGCTTATGTCAAAAATGAGCGTTTCAGAGCGATTGGAGGCTGTTTTAGCGCTGAAAAGTGGCTTATGTGAAAAATGAGCGTTTCAGAGCGAGAGCAGCCTGTTTTTGCACTAAGCTGCATTTCACTGAAAAAAGGTCTTTCAAACAGGTTTACTAGCCTGAACTGGTTGAATTTGGATCTTCTTCATGGCAAAGGAGTTTTTACCTGGAATTTCATTCATTAAAGGTGAAAAGTGGCTTATGTCAAAAATGAGCGTTTCAGAGCGATTGGAGGCTGTTTTAGCGCTGAAAAGTGGCTTATGTGAAAAATGAGCGTTTCAGAGCGAGAGCAGCCTGTTTTTGCACTAAGCTGCATTTCACTGAAAAAAGGTCTTTCAAACAGGTTTACTAGCCTGAACTGGTTAAATTTGGATCTTCTTCATGGCAAAGGAGTTTTTACCTGGAATTTCATTCATTAAAGGTGAAAAGTGGCTTATGTCAAAAATGAGCGTTTCAGAGCGATTGGAGGCTGTTTTAGCACTGTACAGTCGCCTAAGGCTGAAAAGTGGCTTATGTGAAAAATGAGCGTTTCAGAGCGAGAGGAGGCTGTTTTAGCACTGTACAGTCGCCTAAGGCTGAAAAGTGGCTTATGTGAAAAATGAGCGTTTCAGAGCGAGAGCAGCCTGTTTTTGCACTAAGCTGCATTTCACTGAAAAAAGGTCTTTCAACCAGGTTTACTAGCCTGAACTGCATGAATTTGGATCTTCTTCATGGCAAAGGAGTTTTTACCTGGAATTTCATTCATTAAAGGTGAAAAGTGGCTTATGTCAAAAATGAGCGTTTCAGAGCGATTGGAGGCTGTTTTAGCGCTGAAAAGTGGCTTATGTGAAAAATGAGCGTTTCAGAGCGAGAGCAGCCTGTTTTTGCACTAAGCTGCATTTCACTGAAAAAAGGTCTTTCAAACAGGTTTACCAGCCTGAACTGGTTGAATTTGGATCTTCTTCATGGCAAAGGAGTTTTTACCTGGAATTTCATTCATTAAAGGTGAAAAGTGGCTTATGTCAAAAATGAGCGTTTCAGAGCGAGAGCAGCCTGTTTTTGCACTAAGCTGCATTTCACTGAAAAAAGGTCTTTCAACCAGGTTTACTAGCCTGAACTGCATGAATTTGGATCTTCTTCATGGCAAAGGAGTTTTTACCTGGAATTTCATTCATTAAAGGTGAAAAGTGGCTTATGTCAAAAATGAGCGTTTCAGAGCGATTGGAGGCTGTTTTAGCGCTGAAAAGTGGCTTATGTGAAAAATGAGCGTTTCAGAGCGAGAGCAGCCTGTTTTTGCACTAAGCTGCATTTCACTGAAAAAAGGTCTTTCAAACAGGTTTACTAGCCTGAACTGGTTGAATTTGGATCTTCTTCATGGCAAAGGAGCTTTTACCTGGAATTTCATTCATTAAAGGTGAAAAGTGGCTTATGTCAAAAATGAGCGTTTCAGAGCGATTGGAGGCTGTTTTAGCACTGTACAGTCGCCTAAGGCTGAAAAGTGGCTTATGTCAAAAATGAGCGTTTCAGAGCGATTGGAGGCTGTTTTAGCGCTGAAAAGTGGCTTATGTGAAAAATGAGCGTTTCAGAGCGAGAGCAGCCTGTTTTTGCACTAAGCTGCATTTCACTGAAAAAAGGTCTTTCAAACAGGTTTACTAGCCTGAACTTGTTGAATTTGGATCTTCTTCATGGCAAAGGAGTTTTTACCTGGAATTTAATTCATTAAGGCTGAAAAGTGGGTTATGTGAAAAATGAGCGTTTCAGAGCGATAGGAGGCTGTTTTAGCACTGTACAGTCGCCTAAGGCTGAAAAGTGGCTTATGTGAAAAATGAGCGTCTCAGAGCGAGAGGAGGCTGTTTTTGCACTAAGCTGCATTTCACTGAAAAAAGGTCTTTCAAACAGGTTTACTAGCCTGAACTGGTTGAATTTGGATCTTGTTCATGGCAAAGGAGTTTTTACCTGGAATTTCATTCATTAAAGGTGAAAAGTGGCTTATGTCAAAAATGAGCGTTTCAGAGCGATTGGAGGCTGTTTTAGCACTGTACAGTCGCCTAAGGCTGAAAAGTGGCTTATGTCAAAAATGAGCGTTTCAGAGCGATTGGAGGCTGTTTTAGCGCTGAAAAGTGGCTTATGTGAAAAATGAGCGTTTCAGAGCGAGAGCAGCCTGTTTTTGCACTAAGCTGCATTTCACTGAAAAAAGGTCTTTCAAACAGGTTTACTAGCCTGAACTGGTTGAATTTGGATCTTCTTCATGGCAAAGGAGTTTTTACCTGGAATTTCATTCATTAAAGGTGAAAAGTGGCTTATGTCAAAAATGAGCGTTTCAGAGCGATTGGAGGCTGTTTTAGCGCTGAAAAGTGGCTTATGTGAAAAATGAGCGTTTCAGAGCGAGAGCAGCCTGTTTTTGCACTAAGCTGCATTTCACTGAAAAAAGGTCTTTCAAACAGGTTTACTAGCCTGAACTGGTTAAATTTGGATCTTCTTCATGGCAAAGGAGTTTTTACCTGGAATTTCATTCATTAAAGGTGAAAAGTGGCTTATGTCAAAAATGAGCGTTTCAGAGCGATTGGAGGCTGTTTTAGCACTGTACAGTCGCCTAAGGCTGAAAAGTGGCTTATGTGAAAAATGAGCGTTTCAGAGCGAGAGGAGGCTGTTTTAGCACTGTACAGTCGTCTAAGGCTGAAAAGTGGCTTATGTGAAAAATGAGCGTTTCAGAGCGATTGGAGGCTGTTTTAGCGCTGAAAAGTGGCTTATGTGAAAAATGAGCGTTTCAGAGCGAGAGCAGCCTGTTTTTGCACTAAGCTGCATTTCACTGAAAAAAGGTCTTTCAAACAGGTTTACCAGCCTGAACTGGTTGAATTTGGATCTTCTTCATGGCAAAGGAGTTTTTACCTGGAATTTCATTCATTAAAGGTGAAAAGTGGCTTATGTCAAAAATGAGCGTTTCAGAGCGAGAGCAGCCTGTTTTTGCACTAAGCTGCATTTCACTGAAAAAAGGTCTTTCAACCAGGTTTACTAGCCTGAACTGCATGAATTTGGATCTTCTTCATGGCAAAGGAGTTTTTACCTGGAATTTCATTCATTAAAGGTGAAAAGTGGCTTATGTCAAAAATGAGCGTTTCAGAGCGATTGGAGGCTGTTTTAGCGCTGAAAAGTGGCTTATGTGAAAAATGAGCGTTTCAGAGCGAGAGCAGCCTGTTTTTGCACTAAGCTGCATTTCACTGAAAAAAGGTCTTTCAAACAGGTTTACTAGCCTGAACTGGTTAAATTTGGATCTTCTTCATGGCAAAGGAGTTTTTACCTGGAATTTCATTCATTAAAGGTGAAAAGTGGCTTATGTCAAAAATGAGCGTTTCAGAGCGATTGGAGGCTGTTTTAGCACTGTACAGTCGCCTAAGGCTGAAAAGTGGCTTATGTGAAAAATGAGCGTTTCAGAGCGAGAGGAGGCTGTTTTAGCACTGTACAGTCGCCTAAGGCTGAAAAGTGGCTTATGTGAAAAATGAGCGTTTCAGAGCGAGAGGAGGCTGTTTTTGCACTAAGCTGCATTTCACTGAAAAAAGGTCTTTCAACCAGGTTTACTAGCCTGAACTGCATGAATTTGGATCTTCTTCATGGCAAAGGAGTTTTTACCTGGAATTTCATTCATTAAAGGTGAAAAGTGGCTTATGTGAAAAATGAGCGTTTCAGAGCGATTGGAGGCTGTTTTAGCGCTGAAAAGTGGCTTATGTGAAAAATGAGCGTTTCAGAGCGAGAGCAGCCTGTTTTTGCACTAAGCTGCATTTCACTGAAAAAAGGTCTTTCAAACAGGTTTACTAGCCTGAACTGGTTGAATTTGGATCTTCTTCATGGCAAAGGAGCTTTTACCTGGAATTTCATTCATTAAAGGTGAAAAGTGGCTTATGTCAAAAATGAGCGTTTCAGAGCGATTGGAGGCTGTTTTAGCGCTGAAAAGTGGCTTATGTGAAAAATGAGCGTTTCAGAGCGAGAGCAGCCTGTTTTTGCACTAAGCTGCATTTCACTGAAAAAAGGTCTTTCAACCAGGTTTACTAGCCTGAACTGCATGAATTTGGATCTTCTTCATGGCAAAGGAGTTTTTACCTGGAATTTCATTCATTAAAGGTGAAAAGTGGCTTATGTCAAAAATGAGCGTTTCAGAGCGATTGGAGGCTGTTTTAGCACTGTACAGTCGCCTAAGGCTGAAAAGTGGCTTATGTGAAAAATGAGCGTTTCAGAGCGAGAGGAGGCTGTTTTAGCACTGTACAGTCGCCTAAGGCTGAAAAGTGGCTTATGTGAAAAATGAGCGTTTCAGAGCGAGAGCAGCCTGTTTTTGCACTAAGCTGCATTTCACTGAAAAAAGGTCTTTCAACCAGGTTTACTAGCCTGAACTGGATGAATTTGGATCTTCTTCATGGCAAAGGAGTTTTTACCTGGAATTTCATTCATTAAAGGTGAAAAGTGGCTTATGTCAAAAATGAGCGTTTCAGAGCGATTGGAGGCTGTTTTAGCGCTGAAAAGTGGCTTATGTGAAAAATGAGCGTTTCAGAGCGAGAGCAGCCTGTTTTTGCACTAAGCTGCATTTCACTGAAAAAAGGTCTTTCAAACAGGTTTACTAGCCTGAACTGGTTGAATTTGGATCTTCTTCATGGCAAAGGAGTTTTTACCTGGAATTTCATTCATTAAAGGTGAAAAGTGGCTTATGTCAAAAATGAGCGTTTCAGAGCGATTGGAGGCTGTTTTAGCACTGTACAGTCGCCTAAGGCTGAAAAGTGGCTTATGTCAAAAATGAGCGTTTCAGAGCGATTGGAGGCTGTTTTAGCGCTGAAAAGTGGCTTATGTGAAAAATGAGCGTTTCAGAGCGAGAGCAGCCTGTTTTTGCACTAAGCTGCATTTCACTGAAAAAAGGTCTTTCAAACAGTTTTACTAGCCTGAACTGGTTGAATTTGGATCTTCTTCATGGCAAAGGAGTTTTTACCTGGAATTTCATTCATTAAAGGTGAAAAGTGGCTTATGTCAAAAATGAGCGTTTCAGAGCGATTGGAGGCTGTTTTAGCACTGTACAGTCGCCTAAGGCTGAAAAGTGGCTTATGTCAAAAATGAGCGTTTCAGAGCGATTGGAGGCTGTTTTAGCGCTGAAAAGTGGCTTATGTGAAAAATGAGCGTTTCAGAGCGAGAGCAGCCTGTTTTTGCACTAAGCTGCATTTCACTGAAAAAAGGTCTTTCAAACAGGTTTACTAGCCTGAACTTGTTGAATTTGGATCTTCTTCATGGCAAAGGAGTTTTTACCTGGAATTTAATTCATTAAGGCTGAAAAGTGGGTTATGTGAAAAATGAGCGTTTCAGAGCGATAGGAGGCTGTTTTAGCACTGTACAGTCGCCTAAGGCTGAAAAGTGGCTTATGTGAAAAATGAGCGTCTCAGAGCGAGAGGAGGTTGTTTTAGCACTGTACAGTCGCCTAAGGCTGAAAAGTGGCTTATGTGAAAAATGAGCGTTTCAGAGCGAGAGCAGCCTGTTTTTGCACTAAGCTGCATTTCACTGAAAAAAGGTCTTTCAAACAGGTTTACTAGCCTGAACTGGTTGAATTTGGATCTTCTTCATGGCAAAGGAGTTTTTACCTGGAATTTCATTCATTAAAGGTGAAAAGTGGCTTATGTCAAAAATGAGCGTTTCAGAGCGATTGGAGGCTGTTTTAGCACTGTACAGTCGCCTAAGGCTGAAAAGTGGCTTATGTCAAAAATGAGCGTTTCAGAGCGATTGGAGGCTGTTTTAGCGCTGAAAAGTGGCTTATGTGAAAAATGAGCGTTTCAGAGCGAGAGCAGCCTGTTTTTGCACTAAGCTGCATTTCACTGAAAAAAGGTCTTTCAAACAGGTTTACTAGCCTGAACTGGTTGAATTTGGATCTTCTTCATGGCAAAGGAGTTTTTACCTGGAATTTCATTCATTAAAGGTGAAAAGTGGCTTATGTCAAAAATGAGCGTTTCAGAGCGATTGGAGGCTGTTTTAGCGCTGAAAAGTGGCTTATGTGAAAAATGAGCGTTTCAGAGCGAGAGCAGCCTGTTTTTGCACTAAGCTGCATTTCACTGAAAAAAGGTCTTTCAAACAGGTTTACTAGCCTGAACTGGTTAAATTTGGATCTTCTTCATGGCAAAGGAGTTTTTACCTGGAATTTCATTCATTAAAGGTGAAAAGTGGCTTATGTCAAAAATGAGCGTTTCAGAGCGATTGGAGGCTGTTTTAGCACTGTACAGTCGCCTAAGGCTGAAAAGTGGCTTATGTGAAAAATGAGCGTTTCAGAGCGAGAGGAGGCTGTTTTAGCACTGTACAGTCGCCTAAGGCTGAAAAGTGGCTTATGTGAAAAATGAGCGTTTCAGAGCGAGAGCAGCCTGTTTTTGCACTAAGCTGCATTTCACTGAAAAAAGGTCTTTCAACCAGGTTTACTAGCCTGAACTGCATGAATTTGGATCTTCTTCATGGCAAAGGAGTTTTTACCTGGAATTTCATTCATTAAAGGTGAAAAGTGGCTTATGTCAAAAATGAGCGTTTCAGAGCGATTGGAGGCTGTTTTAGCGCTGAAAAGTGGCTTATGTGAAAAATGAGCGTTTCAGAGCGAGAGCAGCCTGTTTTTGCACTAAGCTGCATTTCACTGAAAAAAGGTCTTTCAAACAGGTTTACCAGCCTGAACTGGTTGAATTTGGATCTTCTTCATGGCAAAGGAGTTTTTACCTGGAATTTCATTCATTAAAGGTGAAAAGTGGCTTATGTCAAAAATGAGCGTTTCAGAGCGAGAGCAGCCTGTTTTTGCACTAAGCTGCATTTCACTGAAAAAAGGTCTTTCAACCAGGTTTACTAGCCTGAACTGCATGAATTTGGATCTTCTTCATGGCAAAGGAGTTTTTACCTGGAATTTCATTCATTAAAGGTGAAAAGTGGCTTATGTCAAAAATGAGCGTTTCAGAGCGATTGGAGGCTGTTTTAGCGCTGAAAAGTGGCTTATGTGAAAAATGAGCGTTTCAGAGCGAGAGCAGCCTGTTTTTGCACTAAGCTGCATTTCACTGAAAAAAGGTCTTTCAAACAGGTTTACTAGCCTGAACTGGTTGAATTTGGATCTTCTTCATGGCAAAGGAGCTTTTACCTGGAATTTCATTCATTAAAGGTGAAAAGTGGCTTATGTCAAAAATGAGCGTTTCAGAGCGATTGGAGGCTGTTTTAGCACTGTACAGTCGCCTAAGGCTGAAAAGTGGCTTATGTCAAAAATGAGCGTTTCAGAGCGATTGGAGGCTGTTTTAGCGCTGAAAAGTGGCTTATGTGAAAAATGAGCGTTTCAGAGCGAGAGCAGCCTGTTTTTGCACTAAGCTGCATTTCACTGAAAAAAGGTCTTTCAAACAGGTTTACTAGCCTGAACTTGTTGAATTTGGATCTTCTTCATGGCAAAGGAGTTTTTACCTGGAATTTAATTCATTAAGGCTGAAAAGTGGGTTATGTGAAAAATGAGCGTTTCAGAGCGATAGGAGGCTGTTTTAGCACTGTACAGTCGCCTAAGGCTGAAAAGTGGCTTATGTGAAAAATGAGCGTCTCAGAGCGAGAGGAGGCTGTTTTTGCACTAAGCTGCATTTCACTGAAAAAAGGTCTTTCAAACAGGTTTACTAGCCTGAACTGGTTGAATTTGGATCTTGTTCATGGCAAAGGAGTTTTTACCTGGAATTTCATTCATTAAAGGTGAAAAGTGGCTTATGTCAAAAATGAGCGTTTCAGAGCGATTGGAGGCTGTTTTAGCACTGTACAGTCGCCTAAGGCTGAAAAGTGGCTTATGTCAAAAATGAGCGTTTCAGAGCGATTGGAGGCTGTTTTAGCGCTGAAAAGTGGCTTATGTGAAAAATGAGCGTTTCAGAGCGAGAGCAGCCTGTTTTTGCACTAAGCTGCATTTCACTGAAAAAAGGTCTTTCAAACAGGTTTACTAGCCTGAACTGGTTGAATTTGGATCTTCTTCATGGCAAAGGAGTTTTTACCTGGAATTTCATTCATTAAAGGTGAAAAGTGGCTTATGTCAAAAATGAGCGTTTCAGAGCGATTGGAGGCTGTTTTAGCGCTGAAAAGTGGCTTATGTGAAAAATGAGCGTTTCAGAGCGAGAGCAGCCTGTTTTTGCACTAAGCTGCATTTCACTGAAAAAAGGTCTTTCAAACAGGTTTACTAGCCTGAACTGGTTAAATTTGGATCTTCTTCATGGCAAAGGAGTTTTTACCTGGAATTTCATTCATTAAAGGTGAAAAGTGGCTTATGTCAAAAATGAGCGTTTCAGAGCGATTGGAGGCTGTTTTAGCACTGTACAGTCGCCTAAGGCTGAAAAGTGGCTTATGTGAAAAATGAGCGTTTCAGAGCGAGAGGAGGCTGTTTTAGCACTGTACAGTCGTCTAAGGCTGAAAAGTGGCTTATGTGAAAAATGAGCGTTTCAGAGCGATTGGAGGCTGTTTTAGCGCTGAAAAGTGGCTTATGTGAAAAATGAGCGTTTCAGAGCGAGAGCAGCCTGTTTTTGCACTAAGCTGCATTTCACTGAAAAAAGGTCTTTCAAACAGGTTTACCAGCCTGAACTGGTTGAATTTGGATCTTCTTCATGGCAAAGGAGTTTTTACCTGGAATTTCATTCATTAAAGGTGAAAAGTGGCTTATGTCAAAAATGAGCGTTTCAGAGCGAGAGCAGCCTGTTTTTGCACTAAGCTGCATTTCACTGAAAAAAGGTCTTTCAACCAGGTTTACTAGCCTGAACTGCATGAATTTGGATCTTCTTCATGGCAAAGGAGTTTTTACCTGGAATTTCATTCATTAAAGGTGAAAAGTGGCTTATGTCAAAAATGAGCGTTTCAGAGCGATTGGAGGCTGTTTTAGCGCTGAAAAGTGGCTTATGTGAAAAATGAGCGTTTCAGAGCGAGAGCAGCCTGTTTTTGCACTAAGCTGCATTTCACTGAAAAAAGGTCTTTCAAACAGGTTTACTAGCCTGAACTGGTTAAATTTGGATCTTCTTCATGGCAAAGGAGTTTTTACCTGGAATTTCATTCATTAAAGGTGAAAAGTGGCTTATGTCAAAAATGAGCGTTTCAGAGCGATTGGAGGCTGTTTTAGCACTGTACAGTCGCCTAAGGCTGAAAAGTGGCTTATGTGAAAAATGAGCGTTTCAGAGCGAGAGGAGGCTGTTTTAGCACTGTACAGTCGCCTAAGGCTGAAAAGTGGCTTATGTGAAAAATGAGCGTTTCAGAGCGAGAGGAGGCTGTTTTTGCACTAAGCTGCATTTCACTGAAAAAAGGTCTTTCAACCAGGTTTACTAGCCTGAACTGCATGAATTTGGATCTTCTTCATGGCAAAGGAGTTTTTACCTGGAATTTCATTCATTAAAGGTGAAAAGTGGCTTATGTGAAAAATGAGCGTTTCAGAGCGATTGGAGGCTGTTTTAGCGCTGAAAAGTGGCTTATGTGAAAAATGAGCGTTTCAGAGCGAGAGCAGCCTGTTTTTGCACTAAGCTGCATTTCACTGAAAAAAGGTCTTTCAAACAGGTTTACTAGCCTGAACTGGTTGAATTTGGATCTTCTTCATGGCAAAGGAGCTTTTACCTGGAATTTCATTCATTAAAGGTGAAAAGTGGCTTATGTCAAAAATGAGCGTTTCAGAGCGATTGGAGGCTGTTTTAGCGCTGAAAAGTGGCTTATGTGAAAAATGAGCGTTTCAGAGCGAGAGCAGCCTGTTTTTGCACTAAGCTGCATTTCACTGAAAAAAGGTCTTTCAACCAGGTTTACTAGCCTGAACTGCATGAATTTGGATCTTCTTCATGGCAAAGGAGTTTTTACCTGGAATTTCATTCATTAAAGGTGAAAAGTGGCTTATGTCAAAAATGAGCGTTTCAGAGCGATTGGAGGCTGTTTTAGCACTGTACAGTCGCCTAAGGCTGAAAAGTGGCTTATGTGAAAAATGAGCGTTTCAGAGCGAGAGGAGGCTGTTTTAGCACTGTACAGTCGCCTAAGGCTGAAAAGTGGCTTATGTGAAAAATGAGCGTTTCAGAGCGAGAGCAGCCTGTTTTTGCACTAAGCTGCATTTCACTGAAAAAAGGTCTTTCAACCAGGTTTACTAGCCTGAACTGGATGAATTTGGATCTTCTTCATGGCAAAGGAGTTTTTACCTGGAATTTCATTCATTAAAGGTGAAAAGTGGCTTATGTCAAAAATGAGCGTTTCAGAGCGATTGGAGGCTGTTTTAGCGCTGAAAAGTGGCTTATGTGAAAAATGAGCGTTTCAGAGCGAGAGCAGCCTGTTTTTGCACTAAGCTGCATTTCACTGAAAAAAGGTCTTTCAAACAGGTTTACTAGCCTGAACTGGTTGAATTTGGATCTTCTTCATGGCAAAGGAGTTTTTACCTGGAATTTCATTCATTAAAGGTGAAAAGTGGCTTATGTCAAAAATGAGCGTTTCAGAGCGATTGGAGGCTGTTTTAGCACTGTACAGTCGCCTAAGGCTGAAAAGTGGCTTATGTCAAAAATGAGCGTTTCAGAGCGATTGGAGGCTGTTTTAGCGCTGAAAAGTGGCTTATGTGAAAAATGAGCGTTTCAGAGCGAGAGCAGCCTGTTTTTGCACTAAGCTGCATTTCACTGAAAAAAGGTCTTTCAAACAGTTTTACTAGCCTGAACTGGTTGAATTTGGATCTTCTTCATGGCAAAGGAGTTTTTACCTGGAATTTCATTCATTAAAGGTGAAAAGTGGCTTATGTCAAAAATGAGCGTTTCAGAGCGATTGGAGGCTGTTTTAGCACTGTACAGTCGCCTAAGGCTGAAAAGTGGCTTATGTCAAAAATGAGCGTTTCAGAGCGATTGGAGGCTGTTTTAGCGCTGAAAAGTGGCTTATGTGAAAAATGAGCGTTTCAGAGCGAGAGCAGCCTGTTTTTGCACTAAGCTGCATTTCACTGAAAAAAGGTCTTTCAAACAGGTTTACTAGCCTGAACTTGTTGAATTTGGATCTTCTTCATGGCAAAGGAGTTTTTACCTGGAATTTAATTCATTAAGGCTGAAAAGTGGGTTATGTGAAAAATGAGCGTTTCAGAGCGATAGGAGGCTGTTTTAGCACTGTACAGTCGCCTAAGGCTGAAAAGTGGCTTATGTGAAAAATGAGCGTCTCAGAGCGAGAGGAGGTTGTTTTAGCACTGTACAGTCGCCTAAGGCTGAAAAGTGGCTTATGTGAAAAATGAGCGTTTCAGAGCGAGAGCAGCCTGTTTTTGCACTAAGCTGCATTTCACTGAAAAAAGGTCTTTCAAACAGGTTTACTAGCCTGAACTGGTTGAATTTGGATCTTCTTCATGGCAAAGGAGTTTTTACCTGGAATTTCATTCATTAAAGGTGAAAAGTGGCTTATGTCAAAAATGAGCGTTTCAGAGCGATTGGAGGCTGTTTTAGCACTGTACAGTCGCCTAAGGCTGAAAAGTGGCTTATGTCAAAAATGAGCGTTTCAGAGCGATTGGAGGCTGTTTTAGCGCTGAAAAGTGGCTTATGTGAAAAATGAGCGTTTCAGAGCGAGAGCAGCCTGTTTTTGCACTAAGCTGCATTTCACTGAAAAAAGGTCTTTCAAACAGGTTTACTAGCCTGAACTGGTTGAATTTGGATCTTCTTCATGGCAAAGGAGTTTTTACCTGGAATTTCATTCATTAAAGGTGAAAAGTGGCTTATGTCAAAAATGAGCGTTTCAGAGCGATTGGAGGCTGTTTTAGCGCTGAAAAGTGGCTTATGTGAAAAATGAGCGTTTCAGAGCGAGAGCAGCCTGTTTTTGCACTAAGCTGCATTTCACTGAAAAAAGGTCTTTCAAACAGGTTTACTAGCCTGAACTGGTTAAATTTGGATCTTCTTCATGGCAAAGGAGTTTTTACCTGGAATTTCATTCATTAAAGGTGAAAAGTGGCTTATGTCAAAAATGAGCGTTTCAGAGCGATTGGAGGCTGTTTTAGCACTGTACAGTCGCCTAAGGCTGAAAAGTGGCTTATGTGAAAAATGAGCGTTTCAGAGCGAGAGGAGGCTGTTTTAGCACTGAAAAGTGGCTTATGTGAAAAATGAGCGTTTCAGAGCGAGAGGAGGCTGTTTTAGCACTGTACAGTCGCCTAAGGCTGAAAAGTGGCTTATGTGAAAAATGAGCGTTTCAGAGCGAGAGCAGCCTGTTTTTGCACTAAGCTGCATTTCACTGAAAAAAGGTCTTTCAACCAGGTTTACTAGCCTGAACTGGATGAATTTGGATCTTCTTCATGGCAAAGGAGTTTTTACCTGGAATTTCATTCATTAAAGGTGAAAAGTGGCTTATGTCAAAAATGAGCGTTTCAGAGCGATTGGAGGCTGTTTTAGCGCTGAAAAGTGGCTTATGTGAAAAATGAGCGTTTCAGAGCGAGAGCAGCCTGTTTTTGCACTAAGCTGCATTTCACTGAAAAAAGGTCTTTCAAACAGGTTTACTAGCCTGAACTGGTTGAATTTGGATCTTCTTCATGGCAAAGGAGTTTTTACCTGGAATTTCATTCATTAAAGGTGAAAAGTGGCTTATGTCAAAAATGAGCGTTTCAGAGCGATTGGAGGCTGTTTTAGCACTGTACAGTCGCCTAAGGCTGAAAAGTGGCTTATGTCAAAAATGAGCGTTTCAGAGCGATTGGAGGCTGTTTTAGCGCTGAAAAGTGGCTTATGTGAAAAATGAGCGTTTCAGAGCGAGAGCAGCCTGTTTTTGCACTAAGCTGCATTTCACTGAAAAAAGGTCTTTCAAACAGGTTTACTAGCCTGAACTTGTTGAATTTGGATCTTCTTCATGGCAAAGGAGTTTTTACCTGGAATTTAATTCATTAAGGCTGAAAAGTGGGTTATGTGAAAAATGAGCGTTTCAGAGCGATAGGAGGCTGTTTTAGCACTGTACAGTCGCCTAAGGCTGAAAAGTGGCTTATGTGAAAAATGAGCGTTTCAGAGCGAGAGGAGGCTGTTTTAGCACTGTACAGTCGCCTAAGGCTGAAAAGTGGCTTATGTGAAAAATGAGCGTTTCAGAGCGAGAGCAGCCTGTTTTTGCACTAAGCTGCATTTCACTGAAAAAAGGTCTTTCAAACAGGTTTACTAGCCTGAACTGGTTGAATTTGGATCTTCTTCATGGCAAAGGAGTTTTTACCTGGAATTTCATTCATTAAAGGTGAAAAGTGGCTTATGTCAAAAATGAGCGTTTCAGAGCGATTGGAGGCTGTTTTAGCACTGTACAGTCGCCTAAGGCTGAAAAGTGGCTTATGTGAAAAATGAGCGTTTCAGAGCGAGAGGAGGCTGTTTTTGCACTAAGCTGCATTTCATTGAAAAAAGGTCTTTCAACCAGGTTTACTAGCCTGAACTGCATGAATTTGGATCTTCTTCATGGCAAAGGAGTTTTTACCTGGAATTTAATTCATTAAGGCTGAAAAGTGGGTTATGTCAAAAATGAGCGTTTCAGAGCGATTGGAGGCTGTTTTAGCGCTGAAAAGTGGCTTATGTGAAAAATGAGCGTTTCAGAGCGAGAGCAGCCTGTTTTTGCACTAAGCTGCATTTCACTGAAAAAAGGTCTTTCAAACAGGTTTACTAGCCTGAACTGGTTGAATTTGGATCTTCTTCATGGCAAAGGAGTTTTTACCTGGAATTTCATTAATTAAAGGTGAAAAGTGGCTTATGTCAAAAATGAGCGTTTCAGAGCGATTGGAGGCTGTTTTAGCGCTGAAAAGTGGCTTATGTGAAAAATGAGCGTTTCAGAGCGAGAGCAGCCTGTTTTTGCACTAAGCTGCATTTCACTGAAAAAAGGTCTTTCAAACAGGTTTACTAGCCTGAACTTGTTGAATTTGGATCTTCTTCATGGCAAAGGAGTTTTTACCTGGAATTTAATTCATTAAGGCTGAAAAGTGGGTTATGTGAAAAATGAGCGTTTCAGAGCGATAGGAGGCTGTTTTAGCACTGAACAGTCGCCTAAGGCTGAAAAGTGGCTTATGTGAAAAATGAGCGTTTCAGAGCGAGAGGAGGCTGTTTTAGCACTGTACAGTCGCCTAAGGCTGAAAAGTGGCTTATGTGAAAAATGAGCGTTTCAGAGCGAGAGCAGCCTGTTTTTGCACTAAGCTGCATTTCACTGAAAAAAGGTCTTTCAAACAGGTTTACTAGCCTGAACTGGTTGAATTTGGATCTTCTTCATGGCAAAGGAGTTTTTACCTGGAATTTCATTCATTAAAGGTGAAAAGTGGCTTATGTCAAAAATGAGCGTTTCAGAGCGATTGGAGGCTGTTTTAGCACTGTACAGTCGCCTAACGCTGAAAAGTGGCTTATGTCAAAAAAGAGCGTTTCAGAGCGATTGGAGG